>NW_027713907.1:0-328 GCF_054177405.1 Leptonychotes weddellii | reverse complement strand
GTAACTGTGGTTTCCTCAGGCAGCGGCAAGCGTGCGAACATTGCCTCCCCTTTTGGACTGATAGACCAGGTCAACTGCCACTGAATTAAGTCATACTCAGATGGAAGAAGAGGAAACTCTAGTGGAAAAAGCACTAAACCTGGAGTCAGATTCTGTGGCCAATGGGCTCAAATGATGATGGCGAAGGTTAGAAAAACCAAAACACTGGCTTTGGGCATTCTGGCTCCATCCTAGCTAAATATGTGACTCTATATTTGATCTCTATACATAGAGACCAAATAGGCGCCCAGTGCCAATCCATCTATTAAAATTTGTAGACCTTTTTTTT
>NW_027713906.1:0-328 GCF_054177405.1 Leptonychotes weddellii | reverse complement strand
GTAACTGTGGTTTCCTCAGGCAGCGGCAAGCGTGCGAACATTGCCTCCCCTTTTGGACTGATAGACCAGGTCAACTGCCACTGAATTAAGTCATACTCAGATGGAAGAAGAGGAAACTCTAGTGGAAAAAGCACTAAACCTGGAGTCAGATTCTGTGGCCAATGGGCTCAAATGATGATGGCGAAGGTTAGAAAAACCATAACACTGGCTTTGGGCATTCTGGCTCCATCCTAGCTAAATATGTGACTCTATATTTGATCTCTATACATAGAGACCAAATAGGCGCCCAGTGCCAATCCATCTATTAAAATTTGTAGACCTTTTTTTT
>NW_027713905.1:0-328 GCF_054177405.1 Leptonychotes weddellii | reverse complement strand
TGGGTGCTGTAGACACACCTCAGGGGGCTCTCTGGCTTAGGAGAGCAAGGCAGGGATTTTAAATATGATTTTAAATGCTAAACAGTACATCAGCTAACCCTGCTTGTTCTGACTCTTTCCTTCACTGACTCACGTTGATCTGGCCTCTCTATTCCTCTCCTGTTTCTCATTCCTTTTCTCCTCTGTTCAGCGGCCTCCCCTCCATCTACCTCCCCCAGGAGCCCGCCCGGCTGGGTGCCCGCCAGTCCCATGCTTGTCCTTGATTTTTTCCCGCCCCTCGGGCTCGGTCCCCGCTCTCTATAGCAGCTACACGCCCCCTATCCTCCCC
>NW_027713904.1:0-328 GCF_054177405.1 Leptonychotes weddellii | reverse complement strand
TTCCCAGCTGTGTTCCTCTGAGGTTTTCCACAAAAAAAGATTTCTGTGGTCAAATAAGTTTGGGAAATGATGCCTATTCCGTCCTCTCTTGGGGATTTATCATAAAGAAAGATTTCTTTCTTTCTTTCTTTTCTTTCTTTCTTTCTTCCTTTCTTTCTTTTTTTCTTCCTTCCTTCCTTTCTTTCTTCCTTCCTTTCTTTCTTTCTTCCTTCCTTTCTTTCTTCCTTTCTTCCTTCCTTTCTTTCTTTCTTTTTCTTTCTTTCTTTCTTCCTTTCTTTCTTCCTTCCTTCCTTTCTTTCTTTCTTTCTTCCTTTCTTTCTTTCTTTCT
>NW_027713903.1:0-328 GCF_054177405.1 Leptonychotes weddellii | reverse complement strand
GGGGGAGGGGGAACTTCCTTCCACCCCCAAATCTTGAGATTGCAGGATTCGTCAGCCCAGAAATGGAGCACTAAAGTGGCATGGATCAAGAGATTTTCACTGTCAGTGAATTTCAGCACATAGGCTAGTTTTTTTTTTGTTTTACATAAGCTATATTGCCTTGACCTCCATGGGTCAGTAGTTGAGACTTTAAGGATCAGAGTTCATAGAAATTGTTGTCCACTTTTATCTGTTTATTGAATGTCTTATGAGTATAACTAAAATCAAAGAGAACCTTCTGTCCACCAGCCCTGACAAGTGGAAGTTTTTAACCCTATTGATGCCCAGG
>NW_027713902.1:0-328 GCF_054177405.1 Leptonychotes weddellii | reverse complement strand
CCCCGCCAACATCTGTCATTTCCCGACTTGTTAATTTTAGCCATTCTGACTGGTGTGAGGTGGTATCTCATGGAGGTTTTGATTTGGATTTCCCTGATGCCGAGCGATCTTGAGCACTTTTTCATGTGTCTGTTGGCCATTTGGATGTCTTCTTTGGAAAAATGTCTGTTCATGTCTTCTGCCCATTTGTTGATTGGATTCTTTGTTCTTTGGGTGTTGAGTTTGATGAGTTCTTTATAGATTTTGGATACTAGCCCTTTATCTGATATGTCATTTGCAAATATCTTCTCCCATTCTGTCGGTTGTCTTTTGGTTTTGTTGACTGTTT
>NW_027713901.1:0-328 GCF_054177405.1 Leptonychotes weddellii | reverse complement strand
GATACTATACTAAACTCTGTCGGAGAAACAATGAGAAAAAAAAGCAGGATTCCTGCTCTCAAGGAACTTGCAGAATTTATTAGAATTCTCTGACTCTGGAAAAGTGGGTACTTGGTCATTTTAATAATTTCTATAACTGTCACATGGACCTTGCTGTGAACAGAAGTGAGGGAATGTGTGTGTGCCCTTGAGAGAAGAGGATACACACACAAGCCCATTCCCATCTTGAATGTTTTCCTCCCTTCCTCCCTCCCTCCCTCCCTCCTACTTTCCTCCCTCCCTTCCTTCCTTCCTTCCTTCCTTCCTTCCTTCCTTCCTTCCTTCCTTC
>NW_027713900.1:0-328 GCF_054177405.1 Leptonychotes weddellii | reverse complement strand
TTCTAAGGTAAAGTGGTTTTTTGTGTTTGTTTTGGCATCATTCATTCCTGTCTGGAAACTTCTCTCTTCCTATACCCATACTGACTTATTTCTACAATCTGATTTTTGCTCACCTGCTAAGATGTCTACACTAGAGCTTAAACAAGAGATCACCCCACTCCATCATGCTGACTGAAGACATCTAAATGAATTCCAGTGGAGAGATCCATAAGCTCCATGAAAGGAGTTTGTCCATTTTTGTATATAACTCCTTCTGCCAAGAATAGTCCCTGCACATGAAGTAGGCATGGTTAGAAATTATGCCCTTGTAGTAGGAATGTGACCAGGG
>NW_027713899.1:0-328 GCF_054177405.1 Leptonychotes weddellii | reverse complement strand
TGCGTGCCAGGTTCAGCTCCAGCCCTGCCCACACTGCCCGCGTCAGCCCTCCCACACGCGGCGCCGTCTCCTAGCAACCGGGCTCGCCCGCCCCAGCCTGCGGCCCGAGGTCTAGGGATGCTTCCGCGGCGCCTGGGCTCGCCTGGGCTCGCCTCTGCCTGCCCGCCACCGGCTTTCTCCGGCGTCCTCTGCCGGGGGGGAGGGCGGCTGGAGAGGGAAGGTCAGAAGCGACCGCTCCTCGGGCTTGCAGGGAGCGCAGTTGCCCAGACGCTTCATCCATCTGGACCCAATGCTTCGCTAACCAGCTGCTTGATTTTTTTGGAGTTGC
>NW_027713898.1:0-328 GCF_054177405.1 Leptonychotes weddellii | reverse complement strand
TGGCTCCCAAACTTTCTCAAAATTATCTGAAATCCTATTTAAAAAGACAGACTGCAGTCCTGTGGGATCAGTCATAGCTGGAAGCCTTGGAATACATAAGAATCACTGCAGGTTCTTGCTGGAAATGTAAGTTCCCAGAGTCTATCCCAATTTTAACAATTGCCCACAGGTGACTCATGGAAACCCACACTTTGGTAAACCTTGAACAGGTCCTTAGGACTGCTGATGAGGAGGGAGTGAAGCCGGCCTCCAATTCTCCTTCAATTAGCTTCACTTCACTTTCGTCTGTTTTACCTCCGAGACTTTTTTTTTAAATCACCAATACTAT
>NW_027713897.1:0-5697 GCF_054177405.1 Leptonychotes weddellii | reverse complement strand
TCAGTTTTGAAATCTAGCAAGGGAAAGCGCACACACAATGGAAGATTCCAGAACAGGAAAAAGAACGTTAGTAATGAAATCTACATAAAGTCCATGGGTGACTTAATAACATTGTCCCAATGTGAACATTTCTGTTTTTTTTGTTTTTTGTTTTTTTTAAAGATTTTATTTATTTATTTGAGAGAGAGAGAATGAGAGATAGAGAGCACGGGAGGGAAGAGGGCAGAGGGAGAAGCAGACCCCCTGCTGAGCAGGGAGCCCGATGTGGGACTCGATCCCGGGACTCCAGGATCATGACCTGAGCCGAAGGCAGTCGCTTAACCAACTGAGCCACCCAGGCGCCCGAA
Source organism: Leptonychotes weddellii (assembly GCF_054177405.1). Classification (NCBI taxonomy): domain Eukaryota; kingdom Metazoa; phylum Chordata; class Mammalia; order Carnivora; family Phocidae; genus Leptonychotes; species Leptonychotes weddellii. The sequence goes on along the minus strand of NW_027713897.1, from coordinate 5,350 downwards.
CATTTCTGTTTTGCTAAACGCACCACGGTAAGGTGAGACATGAACATAACCAGAAGCTGGGTGAAGGGTATTCCGAAAGTCTGCACTATCTTGGCAAATCTGCAAACGTTTAATAAACAAATAAGTGAAAAGGCATGCCGGGGCCTTCCCCCTTTCTACCACATCCCCAGGAATCATGCTGAGGCCCCAAGCCCCAGTACTTCCGAATGTGACTATATTTGGAGGTGGGGCCTTTGGGGAAGTGATTTGGCTAAACGGGGGTGTTAGGGTGGCCCTAACCTGATATGACTGGTGTCCTTACAAGAGGGGGAGAAGGACAGGACACGGGGAGGGACATTGCGGATGTGCGCGCCCCAAGAGCAGGCCATCTGCAGGCCACAGAGTGAGGCCTCAGTTGAAACCAGCCCTGCCGGCACCTCAAGCTCAGACATCCAGCCTCCAGAAGCATGAGACCACAAATCCCTGCCATTGACAACCCCCCCCACCCCAGGCTGTGGTACTTTGTCTGGTAGCCCGGCAGACCGGTACAGCTCCCTAGGGATACTTCTCCCTGTGGGGGCTCCTGGAGGAAGGGGGGGGTCAAAGAAGAAGGGGAGGGGGCAGGAGGAAGAGAGGAAGAGATGGAAGCAATGAAAGAGAGACAAGGGGAGAAGTTTCCAAAAGAAAAAGAAGAGGAGCCCTGCGTTTAATTTCCACCCAGGACTGGCTGTACGGGTTGTTAAAATATTGACAACCTGCCCTAATAGTTGGGGAATAGCTGCCCCAAGTGGCTCCCAGCCAGCCTGTCCCCACCCAAGACCCCCCAGCTCTCCCCCAATCCAAGAGGGCTCTGGACCCAGTCTTCCAGCCATCATGTTCCTGATAGGACAGGGATGTCTGGGCCAGTGATAAATATTGCCACCCTCACCCTGTCCCCTTACCCCTTACCCATAACTCTATGTGGCCTCAGGGGACCTAACTTCCTGGTCCCTTTTCTTCATCTCTAAAAGCCTGGAGTTTTTCTGAGCATTCAGAGAGATTACAAAGGGAAAGGTCTCAGTATGGTGGCCTAAGGGATCCCCCCCCCCCAGTGTGTATTAATGCTGGGGTCTTGATCATAGTTGTGGTCACCAGGGGACAATTACAGCTGTAACTCACCAGTGCCTCCTGGCGGTTGTGGTAATAAAGCTGACACATGTCATAACCAGGAGGAGCTGGGGTAAGGGAGGGGTCTCTGGGGTTGACAGATCAGCCCTACAGGGTGCCTAGACCCCACAGGAGCATATCCACTGACCCCACCCAGTGCCCCACGGAGTCTAGGGACCTCAGGCTCCAGCGAGGCTCCCTAGGGTGGCCTGATGATCTGATGGGGACTCGCCTTGGGAATCACAGAGCTGGATTTGGGAGGCTGAGGTCAAGCCAGAGTAAGGACCATGGGCCAGGAAAACTGAGACAGTGACCAGGAATGGGGAGAAAGATGGGTGGAAATATAAATATAGCGATGTTTGGGAAGAAGGCAGCCGGAGTTCCCCAGATCCTCAAGATTCGGTGCTGGGGCTGCAGAGCTGGGCAGCCCCTCTCCTGATGATGATTTACTGAACACCTACTAGGTGCCCGCTGCTGAGCTAGCCGTTCTGTATTTACACGTAACCCAACCTCATCTCAGCCGGGTCTTGCCGACGCACCGTAAATCAAAGCCCATTTCACAGACACAGAAAATTGAAGACACGGGATACACAGTAACTTGTTCAAGGCCAAGTAGAATACATGATGTCATCCAAGTAAAGAGGTAACATCCTGTTCAATAAATGTTTAGATAGCATCAAAAAAAAAAAAAAAGGTCAAGCAGAAAAGCCAAGATGGGAACTCAAGTCTCTGTGACCTCTACACCCACACGGCCCCCATGAAATCCTAAAATCGTCCCTAGCTGGGGCTGGTCTGCTTCCAGGTGTGGGCTGCCTGCCGGGTAGCTGGGCAGGGGCCAGCAAGGCGGGGCTGATGGCCCTGGCGTCTGTGCCCGCCCCTGGAGGCTGGTTGTCCGCCTCTCCCAGCTCCCCAGACCAGGTGGTAGGAGGGCGGGGAAAAACATCGAGTGGCCACATCTGCGGCACTGACCACTGGCGGCAGGTGGGGTAGCAAACACCATGGCAACGTGACCATGTCAGCAGTAATGGCTTCCGCCACGCTGCATGCAGGGCTGTGACATGACGAACAGGGCTGCAGGTGGCCTGACAAGTCGGGAAATTAAGATTGAGAAGCACAGTGCCGGGAGCTCAGTACTCTGCAGTAATGACGTCCCGAAGTGGGAGGAAGAAGCCCACGCGCTGGAGCTGGGGCATGTCCCCACCCCTCCTCCTCCTCCACATCCCCTCCTAGAGCCCGGGGTGGGGTGCCTGAGCCTCTGCCATTCTTTGAGGCTCCTGACATATTAAAAAATATAAGAACGCTCCCCCCCTAAAAAAAAAAAAAACCTCACAAGAGTCATGGCACATCTCTAGTGAACATATTAACATTTTAAAACCCTCGGGAAAAAAAAAAAGGCAAAGCAATGTAATTATACTTTTCAAAAGATAATTATGGGAGTTCTAAAATATTATCAATTCCGTGTTCCCTATGGGCAGTGAGGTCCAGGTTTGGGACACAAATTTAAAGTTTGAGAATAAATGGCTTCTTCTGAACCTGTTGGTGGATCTCTGAATATAATGATGGGTAAGCCTTATTTGGATGTGATGGCAGGAATCTAAATTGTGTGTGTGTGTGTACATTTGTGTGTCTACACACATACACACCAGCATTTATTATGTTCCAGATAGAGCACACAATATAGCTTTGTAGACAGTCAGGCATTTAAATCTCAAAAACCTTAGGAGTAGGTACTGTTATCCACCCCATTTTGCAGATGAGGATACAGAGGCAAAGAAGGCCTGAATGACTTGCCCAAGGTCACACAGCCACTGAACGGCACAGCTGGGATTTGAGCTCAGGGCATCTGGCTAGAGAGTGTGTGTTTGTAACCGTCACGATGGGTGCATCTTCAAGTCTTTGGGGAAGGTGAGGTCCAGACCACAGGGACCTCCTGATCTCCCCCATGCACTAAAGGAACACAGAGGTCTTGCAGAGCAAAAATATTCCCCCAGAGCATGGCTGCATTATTTCGGCATGTCCATCAGCAGCAGACCCTGGAACACCCCCCACCCCAATAGCTCCCACTCTTCTGCTTCCAATGGATTCCCCATGCTGAACCAAGACTGTGCATTCCCGTTCACCCATTGGATGGGCCTTTTGACATCAGCACTGACAAGAACCCATCAGGGCTGGGGCTGGCTCAGTCAGAAGAGCATGTGATTCTTGATCCCCGGGGTCGTGAGTTCAAGCCCCACGTTGGGCGTGAAGATTAGTTACTTACATAAACCAACAAACAACAACAACAAAAATGAATCAGGGCTGTGACAGCTCCCCCCCAGTGTGGGGCCCACCCAGAGGGTCCCCACGGGCCTCCCCAGCTTCTTCACATGCCTATCTCAAACACCCTCCCCAGAGAGCTCTTTCCCCCTGGTCAGTTCATTATCACCCTGTTTAATTTTCTCCATGATACTGACTGAATCTAAAATCTCCCAATCTATTCGATTACCTCTTGGCATATTATTTACTGTCAGTCTCTGTCCAGCAGAAGTTAAGCCCAAACGTAAAAAAGCTACATCCCTAGCACCTAGTGGTCGGCACATTGTAGGTGCTCAATAAATGTTTGTTGAATAAGTGAAGGCTGAGATCCCAGCATCAGCAACATTTCTGGGGAAAAGGAGGGACGGTTATTTGATAAAGTCACATTCTCCAAAAGAGCCAGCTCTCCAACAGGGTTTAAGTTACTATGCTGATAGAACTATTGTTAAGACCTTGGCAAAAAGCCGGGAGGGCAATCAGTATGGACAAAGGAGTGGGTCTGCTTAACACAGATTGAACTAGAAGTGGTCAGACCGTGAGAAAGTAGCTGAGGAGAATAAACTAGTCCATTTGCTCACTCTCCACCAAGTAACAGCCTAAGCCCTGATCTCTTGCCCTCTCCCCCTATCTAAGCACTTCTTCTTCAGGCTGACCCAAGCTAGACTTCTGCCCACCCACCCTGCAGTAGGAGGTCACCAAAGAGCCGAGGGAAGGGAGGGGCTCCATTTTTGCTGGCCTGGAAGGAGGTAGGGAGGAAGCTTCTCTCCCCTGAACACCTAATATGTGCCAGGCTCTCTGGTTTAGAGGTCTGAGCCTTTAGCACCTCGGGTTTTTATCCATCCCCATTGTACAGATGAGAAAAGCAAGCTCAGAGAAGCCCTGTAATTCATCCAATGTTCACAGCAAAGGAGAGGAGGGACTCAGGACCACCTGGTGCCCAAAACTTCATCCCACTTACGTGGCAGGGATGAGTGCCGGCTGGTGGGGGGTTAGCTCTCCCTTCTTGCTGCGTGACTATATTCATTGCCTATTCTCACTAGAACAATTACCACAAATTGAAAGGCTCTAAAAACACAATTTTGTTATAGTTCTGCTGTCAGAAGTCCTAAAATAAAGGGGCCTGTGTTCCCATGGAAGGTTCTAGGAGAGAATCTGACTCTGCCTTTTTTTATAAGGACCATGTGATTACATGGACCCAGCAGATAATCCAGGATAATTTCCCATCTCAAAATCCTTAATCTCATCCACAGAGTCCTTTTGCCACATGAGGTAACATATTCACACGTTCCCAGGACTAGGATGTGCACTTCTTTGGAGGACCTTTATTCCGTCTGCCAAAATGACTTGGAACATCCATCACCCCAATCCCCATCACGGAGGGGAGGGCAAATACCAGTCCTATAATATGAGAAAAAGTATCTGCGCCAAAGAGAGAGTCAGACAAAGTGCTGAGTGCAGGCTACGGGGGAGCCTAGTGCAGTCCTTACGCGGGGGGTGCAATGAGCAAGGGGTTATTCCAAGCTCTCTCTGCGGTCAGCTCATTGAACTGCCACAACAGCTTTATCAGATAGACACTATTTTTGTCCCATTTTACAGATGAGGGAACTGAGGTGCAAAGCAGCCAAGGAACTTGCCCAACCCAGCTGGTTAAGTGGTGGGGCTGGGCTTCGACCCCAGGCCCAGAGTCTTGACCACTCTGCCTTGGAGCTGGACTCTCGCCTGCAGGCATTATTGACTATTATGAACCCCTTCTGGACATAACTCAGCTTCCGTTTCTTGAGGGCTTGCGATGTGCCAGGCTGTGGGGCTGTGTGAAGTCCCTTGAGTCCACTGTCTCACCTAATCCTCCCACAATCCTGGACAGAGTCCTCCCCCTCTTTGTAGTGATGAGATAGTAAGAGGACCAGAGGGACGAAAGGAGTGATAAAGA
>NW_027713896.1:0-328 GCF_054177405.1 Leptonychotes weddellii | reverse complement strand
TTCTTCCCGCCCCCAAGGCCAAGTCCCTGACTACCCCCTCCCTGCCGGCCTCCTCCCTGCTCTTCGTCTGTCCCTGCCCCTCCCCGCCTCCCCCTCAGTCTCTAGCCACGTCACTCTCGCTCTCCCTGCCTCTCTCTGTCTCTGTGTCTCTCCTCTTTGTCTCTGTGTCTCTCCTCTCTGTGTCTCTCTATGTCTGTCTCTGTCTCTCTCTGTGTCTCTTCTCTCTGTCTCTGTCTCTGTCTCTGTGTCTCCTCTCTGTCTCTGTGTACCTGCCTCTCTTTCATGGGCTTTCTTGCTGGAAGGCCCATAGGAGGTCATGGCTCCCGTC
>NW_027713895.1:0-328 GCF_054177405.1 Leptonychotes weddellii | reverse complement strand
AATCCAGTTTTTCTATTAGTTCTGGTAATTTTTACTTTAGTTTTGCTATCTCAAAGGTATCAGATACCTACATTTTTTGAAGTCCTGTCCATGAATATCCTTGAAGATGTAACACATTTGCTGTAGCAGCAGAGTAAGATGGGAACTGTACGTGACAAGAAATGACAGGGGCCATGGCTACGGATGGGTTAGAGGTCATTACGATGCAATTGACAAGGAAATGTGTTATTCCCATGACACGGAACACAAACATCTATCAAACACAAATACGGAAAGTTACATAGTTGTAAGCACATGTAGGATTTTTTAAAATATTAAAAATATCTTT
>NW_027713894.1:0-328 GCF_054177405.1 Leptonychotes weddellii | reverse complement strand
GAACAGAGAAGGCAGACCGATCCCAGAAACACGGAGGTGACCAAGAGCAGCCTGTCAGCTGTCTCCGCCCATGAGTCCGGGCCTCCCGAGGTCCCTGGACCGGCCTAGGGTGTGTGCGAGGCCTGGCCCGGCCTTGAAAGTCAAGGCCTGAAAACAGGAGGCGGGCAGCCAGCAGAGGGGGTGAGAGGCGCCGTGTCCCGCCCCACGCCCCCCTCGCCGCGCAGCAGACCCTGTGGGCTGTGCTCACTGTCACCCCGGGGCTGGGCGCGGCCCCCACGGCTCTGCGGTCACGGCCATGGAGGGATTTCTTTTAAATGTGTTTGTCTGG
>NW_027713893.1:0-328 GCF_054177405.1 Leptonychotes weddellii | reverse complement strand
TTGGTTGTATTTTTTATCAGATGATTCTTACCTTGGAGCTTCATGGAATCAGAATCGAACCCCAAGTTTTCCTCTTTGTGGTGCATTCCTATACGTAGGCTTTGAGTCTTAGAATAATTAGACTGTATCGGGCACCTACCCTATGTAGGATTACCATATAATTTATCATTCAAACCAATACAGTTCTGAAAGTGAGGCCGCTAACTAATTATCATTAGGACTAAAACAAGGACCGCCCTGAGGAAACTGGAATTTAGGTTCCTGGAGCTATATGTGAAACACTGTGCATGATAATGGTGAGGACGTAACAATTATATGGAAATAGTTC
>NW_027713892.1:0-328 GCF_054177405.1 Leptonychotes weddellii | reverse complement strand
CTGGGCAAGTCACCACCCCCACCCCGCCCCCCAATTTCCTAGATGCCCAGTGAGAATGGTGACCATCCACCACTCCTCCTACCTAGCTGGTAACAAGGACCATTTCGGTGCACTATGAGCTCCTTGTGCGCAGGGCCTTGTGTCATTTTTTGTCCACTATTTTATCCTCAGCAACTACAGTGGTGTCTGATACATGGCATGTGATCAGTGAATGTTTGTTGAAGAAGACATACAAGGGTGGCTCAGTTGGTTAAGCGGCCTCTCGTGATTTCAGCTCAGGTCATGATCTCAGGGTCATGAGATTGAGCCCCGCATCAGGCGCTGTGCT
>NW_027713891.1:0-328 GCF_054177405.1 Leptonychotes weddellii | reverse complement strand
GACTGCCTTCGGCTCAGGTCATGATCCCAGGGTCCTGGGATCGAGTCCCGCATCGGGCTCCCTGCTCTGCGGGGAGCCTGCTTCTCCCTCTCCCACTCCCCCTGCTTGTGTTCCCTCTCTCGCTGTGTCTCTCTCTGTCAAATAAATAAATAAAATCTTTAAAAAAAAAAAATGAAGCAAACTGTGGGAGGGTGGGGAAGAGCAGGGAGAAAAATATTTTTTAATTGATTTTTGGGAGAATGCTTTCACAAATCCTTGGCTTTATATCGCATGATGGGCTATTGCTTATGATTTTGGTCAAATGTCATCATTCTTGTATTTCTAAATT
>NW_027713890.1:0-328 GCF_054177405.1 Leptonychotes weddellii | reverse complement strand
TTTTGACCCTCTTCCTATTTTGCCCATTTCTCAACCACTGCCTAAGGTAGCCACGAATATGTTCTCTGTATCCATGAGGTCTTGTTTTTTTTTTCTGTTTGTTTTCTCCTTTAGATTCTATATGTAAATGTGATCATATGGTATTTGTCTTATTCTGTCTGACTTATTTAATTTAGTATAATGCCCTGGAAGTCCATCCATGATGTTACAAATGGCAAGATTTCATTCTTTTTTATGGCAGAATAATATTCCTTTGTGTGTGTGTGTAAATACACACACATCACAGCTTCTTTATCCACTCATCCATGCATGGAGAATTAAGTTGTTT
>NW_027713889.1:0-328 GCF_054177405.1 Leptonychotes weddellii | reverse complement strand
TATTTATTTAAAATGTTTAAAGCATTTAACATACAGTTAACATACAGTGTTTCAGGTGTACAATATAATATAATGACTCAACAATTCTATACATCATCCAGGGCTCATCAAGATAAGTGTACTCTTTTTTTTTTTTTTTTTTTTAAAGATTTTATTTATTTATTTGAGAGAGCGAGAATGAGAGAGAGTACATGAGAGGGGAGAGGGTCAGAGGGAGAAGCAGGCTCCTCGCCGAGCAGGGAGCCCGATGCGGGACTCGATCCCGGGACTCCAGGATCATGACCTGAGCCGAAGGCAGTCGCTTAACCGGCTGAGCCACTCAGGCGCC
>NW_027713888.1:0-328 GCF_054177405.1 Leptonychotes weddellii | reverse complement strand
CTAGCCTAGCTCTGAGGGACACTGTGGGGCTGCTCTCCCTGCCCTATGCCAGACACCCAGCTCTCACCACACAGGACTCCCTCAGCTGCCCCAGACATTACTCATCCATCCATCTACCGTCCATCCACCCATCCATAAATCCATCCATCCATCCACTCATCCATCCATCCACCATCCATCCATCCATCCACCCATCCATCCATCCACCCATCCATTGTCCATCCACCCATCCATCCATCCACCCATCCATCTACCATCCATCCACCCATCCATAAATCCATCCATCGTCCATCCACCCATCCATAAATCCATCCATCCATCCACCCAT
>NW_027713887.1:0-5698 GCF_054177405.1 Leptonychotes weddellii | reverse complement strand
AAAAAAAAAAAAAATGGATCTGCTTTGGCTGATGACTCTTTGATACTGGGTGTTGGGTGGCTGAGGTGCTGGCCAATTTGCTCTTAAGGGCATTAACTTTTTCCAGTTATGATTCAGAGGGGATGGAGTCAGGGTTCCCCAGACTTTGGTGAAAAGAGGGAAGTGACTGAAGCTTGGTAGATGACAGAAACCAGGAGAGGTAGCAAAATGCCATGGGACTCAAGAGCAGGAGGTACCCAAGGACATGGACCCCACCTCTCAAGTCCCTTGAGAGAATATGGGAAAAGCACTGTTCTCTTGGGCAGTGTTGCTTCTTTTTCCATCTTTCTGATTACTAATTCAGTTTTCAGCAGTGTCCATTTGAGTTTTCTTATCTTACCAGAAATTTTAAATTGGCAATGTTTTCATGTGTCCACTCAAAAAGTCTGTATTGTTTTCTCTTTCTAGTAGTAAGTGCATCCCAATATACACTAACTGCCTCTTTCAACCTACTTGATCCTTGTAACGCTTCCACTTAGGGAAATTCTTTGAGCTCTGATTCCCAGCAATTTCTCCAACATCATAAGGGGTAGTGAGTAGATTTGGGCCAGTATTTAAATATCTTCTTGTGAATCTCAATGCCACAGTGCTCTGGGGGTGACTTTCTGGATCTATCCCCAGGCCAAGTTTATTTAGCTGTACCTAGTTGGCCCAAAAGATTTAGAAGAATGAGTTTGAAATCTATTTTTAGGCTACAATTGCTTTCATCTACTATTCCTTTCAGGTATCTGCTAAGCTGGGCTGTTTTTCACTGTACTCTGTTCACCCATACTTTTGATACTAGTGCATGCTTTGAGCACGTGGTACTTTGGGAGAAGGAATGTAGCAGACATGGGAGAGTAACAGGGCAAACAAAAGCCAGAGAAGTACAAAAAAATCAGTTGAGGTGGTACCTGGCATGGAGTGACAATGTTGTTACCCAATCCAACTTTCAGAAATTTTGCAAAGGATCTTGGTTTTGCTCAGTACATAAGATGGTATTCTGAACCAATTTCAGTTATTTTTTTTTAAAGATTTTATTTATTTATTTATTTATTTGACAGAGAGAGACACTGTGAGAGAGAGAGCACAAGCAGGGGGAGTGGGAGAGGGAGAAGCAGGCTTTCCACCAAACAGGGAGCCTGACGTGGGATCATGACCTGAGCCGAAAGCAGACGTTTAACAACTGAGCCACCCAGGTGCCCCAATTTCAATTAAATTTTAAGGAATAAATATCTGCAGCATATCAGTGAACATCCAGGGAGCCAGCATCTCTATGATAATTAGGTTACTACTGAACAGCATCCTTTCTTCTGAGTCCAGTTTATATGCCAACTATTTAACAAAACTATTGCCAAACAGTTCTTGTTTTATAAAATGGAGGTCTAGGTAAAATGGTTTTTGACTGACTGATACTCTTAGTGATAGAAAGCCTGAACATTCCAAGGAAGTATCTGTTTAAGGGCATTCAGGAACTGCTGAAGCAAGATAACAGGATGGGGCAAGATTCCAGAGAGGGGAAGCACATGAACAGGGGGCTGCTGACTACAATCCATTTGCTTGTACTAGAAACTAACGGGAAGTTGGAATTCCAACCTGGGGACAGAGAAACTAGAACTTTCAGAAGTCTCCTGCGCCTGCAGTCAAATTGGGAATTGAGGGACCTTAAACACATGGCTGACTTTCCCTAAAGACATTTGTTAAATTAGAAGTTTAAATTGGAAGTTAAATTGCAAGTTGAGCAGAAATGTAAAACTCTAAGTGGAAAAGGCCTGGAATACAAAGAAGAGATTTTTTTCTTTGCCCTCTCTTTGTATTGAACAGGTAATAGTTATAGTTAGTGAGCGGGGCTATGGTCCCAGTACACAAACAAGCCCCCAGTTGAAAGTCCTAGAGGGCCATGTCCTAGCAATGGGGCAGAGATTGAATCTGAACAAAACTACAAATCAACCTTGATTTAGCTCAACTCTGATTGGGTTAACGTAATGATCCCCCTCTCCCGGGCGTCTGGGTGCCTCAGTTGGTTAAGCGACTGCCTTCGGCTCAGGTCATGATCCCGGAGTCCTGGGATCGAGTCCCACATCGGGCTCCCGGCTCGGCGGAGAGCCTGCTTCTCCCTCTGACCCTATCCCCTCTCATGCTGTTTCTCTCTCTCTCTCTCTCAAATAAATAAATAAATAAAATCTTTAAAAAAAAAAATGATCCCCTTCTCTCCTTGCTTGTCAGAGAAAATGGTGAATACTCCCTGAAGAAACACATTGTCATGTGGAGACTCTCCTAGGTCTGTGAGCTACATGTGACATCGAACAAGAATTTACTAGACATATCAAGACACAAGGCCATGTGTCCCAGTACTGTCTCTCCAATGTCCCTGATGAGAAACAAAAACCTGTCGTCTTATTGAGACACTAGAGTTAGTTGACAATGACTGTGAAATTGCTAAGATTAATATGTTTAAGAAATATAGGGAGAAAGAAAGGACAGATAATTTCACTAGAGATTTATATCTCTAGTAAAGGAAAAAATTTCTATCAACCAAAGCAGTCGGTGTTTGGGCTATGCTTTCTTTGAATGGACATATTTCCTTTATTAGGACTGTTGTTTCTTTGAGCAGAATATTAGCTGCATGCTGGTGTTTTCTACTAATACACCCACAGTGTATGTCACAGGGAATACTGAAAAATAGGCTCCAAATAAAGAAAATTTATGTAAGTAGGATGGAACATGCAAAGAGACATTTGTTCTCCAAGATCTGACTTGCTATGAGGACATTAGTGACATGATATGATTGTAGGCATAAACACGGTTAAGGTATTTGTCTCTGGAATAAGCTTGGTATATACTTATGAATGAGTTATAATAAATGTTTGGTTTTTTTTACAATAGTTTTTAGTAGGAATTAGTCCAATGATGTGTCAAGAGGGATTGAGATTTTACCAGACTCATGTGCTAACAGGTTAGTCTGCTACAGATTTATGGATGCTGCCGGAAGATACAAGGCTCCTGGGTCAGATACAAAGGACTTGATTACTCATGTCACAGCATGTAGCATGGACTCTCATTCAGAACACAGAAGATAGTGCTACAAGATAGCCAGAGGGCCTCCTTCCAGAGCAGAGGGCAGGTTTATTTATCACCCCATTATATACATGTAAGGACAACCTCTGGGGCAAAGTCCAACCGAATTTCCTTGCAGCCCATTATAGAATATTGGGAATGCCCTAGTTTAAGGCTCCTCTGCTGTGAAGCAAACCCACTGTGTGCATACCATGCACCTGGGCCACTCCATGTCACTCTCTGAGACTTTGGGGTTAGAGGAATCAGAGAAAACATGAAGTTCATACTGCTTCCCATGCCGTGAGAAATGAAGCATTCATCCCTGACCCGGGAATAAAGAGCCTTGTGCCAGCATCCATGAATTTGGGTCAAGACTCACTGCTTACCATGTAGGTAAGGTACAATGTCAACATAAAGGTGTAAAGGCTTTTATTATACATCTTCAATGACTACTTGGTTGCTGAACCGCTGACATTCCCAGATTTTGTTTTTATTTTTGACTAATGGGATGCATGTGACATTTTTGTTATTGTCTTCTTATGTTTATGTGTAAGATCATAAATAGTTTTGAACACATGTTCATATGTTCATAGGTTTATTTACTATTTTATTATTCCTCTTCTGTTAATTACTTATTTATATCCTTTAACTATTTTGTTTCCTATTTGGAATGTTTATTTTGTTTTGTAAATATATTCATGACACTAATCCTTACTCATTTATAAGTATTGCTATATCTTACCCCAGGTTATAACCTGTTCGTAAGTTTTGTTTAGAAATCATTTGATGCAGAAATATAATTTTAATATTATCACATTGTTTACTGTTTTATGAATGTGCTATTTGTATCTTTTATACAAAAATCCTCTTCTACCCCATTATATAAAATTTGTTCACCTTATTTTCTTCTAAAATTCTTTTTTTTTTTTTTAAAGATTTTATTTATTTATTTGAGACAGAGAGAATGAGAGAGAGAGGGCACATGAGAGGGGGAGGGTCAGAGGCAGAAGCAGGCTCCCTGCCGAGCAGGGAGCCCGATGCGGGACTCGATCCAGGGACTCCGGGATCATGACCTGAGCCGAAGGCAGTCGCTTAACCGACTGAGCCACCCAGGCGCCCTCTTCTAAAATTCTTAAACTATTGCTTGTACAAGTAGTTCTTTAATATAATTTATTTTTGTGCATGTATTTGAGAGATTCTAATTTTAGTTTCTCTAGATATACAAACAGTTGATCCAATTCTATGTACTCTTTGGATTACCCTTTCCACGATGGTTAGAAATGCGACCTTTGTCTTCTATCAAGTTCATATGTTTATATATAGATTTCGTTATCTAATCATTTTATTTCAGTCCCCTCCATTTGTTCTCCTCTTCTCCTTATCTATTTCTGTACTCCTACCATATTTAAGGAGTACTTCGTTGTTTTGTGCTGGTTTCAGACTATTAATAACCAATATTGTGGTTATACCAGTGCTTGTGATTCTTATTATGATTGCAAGACACTCTTCAGCAATAACCATCAGGAAACTTTGGAAAAAAGGCTTTTTACTCACATGTCCTGGAAAATCACATGGCACATCTGGGTCCACACAAAGACGTGGAGGGTAGAGAGAAAGAGAATATGGGGGGGGGCTTGAAGTTCTGCTGTTATTGGGGTCAAGGGTGGGTCCTATGGTTTGGGGGGCTCACTCCATCAATGAATTTAAAACATATAAATGGGAATTTAAAAAACAAGGAGAGAGAGAGAGAGAAGGCCCAAATGATTAGTTATCAAAACCAATTAAGAGCTCTAAAACAAAGAGTCTCAGGGGACAGGAGAAGAGGCCTGGATCTTTATCTAGTCCTATGGCTGGAAATGTGTTTTTCCAGCTAGCCCTCTTTGAAGTGAATTCCCCTTTGAAGTAGGTGCCTCTTTGAAGTGGATGCCTTGGCAATGGAAGTGTTAAGTCATGCACTTGTATTACAAAAAAAAAAGAAAAAAAATCCAACCGTCTGGGTTTACACTCACTACATTCATCTTTATAATGTCTTGATAGCTGTTAGCATATGCCCTCTTTTCTTCTCTTTCTGCTAACTATATATCTCCATCTTCTTTTTAATACATTCTTGCTTTTCTTAATGCTTTGCTATTTGCATTTTATTAACAGATTACTAAATTCAGTTTATCATTAAAATTATATTTATTTTATAGATTAATATGAAAATCTGATTGCTCTGATTCACTAATTTGGTAAATATATTATTTTTCTTGCATGGTTTTATATTTTCAGTAACATTGCTCTTTATATAGGGTAAACTTGAACATTATACATTGGATTTGTTTTCCTCTAATGATTTTAGAAAGGTTTTGGGCTAATTTATTTGATTCATTTTTGCCATTTTAAATTGTACCTGATTTACTACCTATTCATATTTTTTTAAATATAGAAAATCTATCCATTTTGAGGCATTTAATTAGCATTCCAAAAAATTGGCAAAGTATCTCATTATTACTGAAGGTGCTTTAAAATTTAAGATTCTCTTAAATTTTCATATAGACAATTTCATCATCTATTAACAAGGATAATCTTGTGTTTTGTTTCTACTTATTATTGTTCTTTTTTTCTTTTTGAATTGAGAACA
>NW_027713886.1:0-328 GCF_054177405.1 Leptonychotes weddellii | reverse complement strand
GAGGACTTCAGTGCTCCTGTCCAGGGAGCACCTCCGTGGGAGAGCCATTATTAAGCTCTGCATGTTTGCTAAAATGGAATTAAATTATATTGTACATTGACTGGTCGGTGTGCTATCCTCCTGCCCAGTTCAGGTGGCAGGTGCAGAGCAGATGGTGAAGAATCCAAGTGCTGCCTGCCGGCGGACCAGATTTGAATGTGAGCTTCGCCACTGATTTGGTGGCAGGTAAGAGTAGAAACGAGGACAGATGCTCATGAGAAGTTGTTCAGGGACAAAGCAGAATATCAGATGATAATTCTTATATCCCCGCCTTTGCTTAGGTATTCCT
>NW_027713885.1:0-328 GCF_054177405.1 Leptonychotes weddellii | reverse complement strand
CTGCTTCACTCACATCAGGCCAGACATTCATTGTAATGACGCCATCCTTGTGAGTGTCCCCTCCCCATCCTTCCACACCAGCCACTTCCCACCCCTCGGGGAATTGCATCCTTTAGAACATCCTGATTGGGGGGTGCCTGGGTGACTCAGTCGTTGGGCGTCTGCCTTCAGCTCAGGTCATGATCCCAGGGTCCTGGGATCCAGCCCCGCATCGGGCTCCCTGCTCAGTGGGAAGCCTGCTTCTCCCTCTCCCACTCCCCCTGCTTGTGTTCCCTCTCTTGCTGTGTCTCTCTCTGTCAAATAAATAAATAAAATCCTTAAAAAAAAT
>NW_027713884.1:0-328 GCF_054177405.1 Leptonychotes weddellii | reverse complement strand
TCATTGTACAGATGGCTTAGATTATTCAAGGGTTCTTTTTTTTTTTTTTTTTTGATTATTCAAGGGTTCTATCCATGGAAGATGTGACCTTTCCCAAAGCTCATCTGTCTCCCCACAGCTCCTAGGAGACAGCCAATAAATACTTATAAATTTTTATACATTTTAGAAATTTATAAAATTTATTTTTTATCTTAATTTTCAAATGAAATATTTAATAAAAACTTATTTTTATGAGTTTATAAAATTTGTAAATATTTACTAAGTAAATATAAATATGTATATGTATGTGCATAGATAAATAGATCAAATTGTTAATTTTTTTTTTTTT
>NW_027713883.1:0-328 GCF_054177405.1 Leptonychotes weddellii | reverse complement strand
TCAATACTAGAATGTATTTTTCCAGACAAATTGACTTTCATGGGCCAGTGGAGGTTGTGGGGGGTAGTGGGGAGAAGGAATTTCTAAAGACATGCTAACTTTCTGGTTCTGCTGGTGAAGTTGCATAAGAAATGGCAGGATAGTAATTGCATGAGCCAACATTTGAAATTCATTCTATATTTTCTGATTATACCTCCTTACACCCTCCCCCTCTTCCCTTTCCCACCTGTCTTTTCTCATATAAAATTCTGCCAAAGTAAAGAAAGATCATTTTTTTTGTAGTTTTTAATTTTATTATGTTATGTTAGTCACCATACATCATTAGTTT
>NW_027713882.1:0-328 GCF_054177405.1 Leptonychotes weddellii | reverse complement strand
TTTTTTTTTTCCCAAATAAGGTCATATTCATAGGTTCTGGGTGTTAGGATGTGGATATATATTTTTTGCAAGTCACCATTCAACCACTATACCACCTCTTTTGTTTTTTGTTTTTTTTAAGATTTTATTTATTTATTAGAGAGAGTGTGTGTGAGAGAGAGAGATCATGAGCAGGGGACAGGGGTAGAGGGAGAAGAAGACTCCCCACTGAGCAGGGAGCCCAATGTGGGACTGGATCCTGGGACCCTGGGATCATGACCTGAGTCAAAGGCAGAAGCTTAACTGACTGAGCCACCAGTTACCACCTCTTTTTAATCATGGTTCGGCC
>NW_027713881.1:0-328 GCF_054177405.1 Leptonychotes weddellii | reverse complement strand
CCAGGCATGTGGCAGATGCCACTTTCAACAAACATTCTCTTGGAAGCTGCAGACCCTATAGCAACAGGCTCCAATTCTGTGACCACGAAGCAGGCCACGAAACCCGTTTTACGTCAGACCCAGGGGAACCACAGCAATGCCATGCTTGTACTTTTATGTCATCTGTTCTATTTTATCATTTAAGAAATGCCGGTCCAGGCTCCCTGAAGTGACTTCCCGGCCCACGAGGGTCTGAGCAGCCTGGCCCCCTGGCGGCGCGAGGCGCTGGGTTTGGAGGGTTTCCCTTCAAGATGCTGAGTGGGGCTCTAACTACAACCTGAGGGGGTGG
>NW_027713880.1:0-328 GCF_054177405.1 Leptonychotes weddellii | reverse complement strand
CATATAACTAGGCCATCTAGCTTTGCCAATTGGCACTTATAGGAGAAATGTACTTCTCATATCATTATGACAGAAGGTAGTGGTGGAAGTTGGAGCAAGGTGCCCACTTATTTAGGCCATTACCCTCCTACAGGGACTGAGAGCAACAGCTATTTCTTTCAATATTTGTATTTCAAAGAGATGGATCTCAGGTTCTCGGAGAGACAGTTTTGGGTGGTAGAAGATTTATATCTTTATTTTTTATTTTTTAATTTTTTTATTCTTATGTTAATCCCCATACATTACATCATTAGTTTTAGATGTAATGTTCCATGATTCATTGTTTGTG
>NW_027713879.1:0-328 GCF_054177405.1 Leptonychotes weddellii | reverse complement strand
TGTGTTTTCTCCTTGGTAATTCCTTCTAGCACCTCAACCCGAGCCTCTTCCCTCCTTAAAACCTTTTTCCCATGGCTTAGTCCTTCAGGGAAGAAATGATACAAGGTAAAACCAAACAAACAACAAAAGCAAAGGGTAACTTCTTGGCTTTGAATTCTCCAATTTCACTATTAAAAATCCATAGCATCAAGAGAATAAGAAGATAAGCTACAGATGAGGAGAAATATTTGCAGATAGCATTGCCTAGCACATGGGTAAATAGACGTGACCCTCCCCTGTGTCCGGTTTATTTGGTTCAGGCTAGATCTGGCCATCAGTGGGCCTTTCA
>NW_027713878.1:0-328 GCF_054177405.1 Leptonychotes weddellii | reverse complement strand
TCAGGACCTAATCAGTCCCGAAGGGCCTCACCTCCCAATACCGATTGAGCCGTCAGGATTTTAATACATAAATTTGCACGGGATGCAAACATGGACTCCGTAACACAGCTGGTTTTATTTTTTTTCAGCTGTTTTTAAATATTCACTTGATTATGCTTCATTTAATAAAAAAGTGTTAACATACTAAAACAAAAAACAAAAAACAAAAACCCAGCAATGAGAAACACTGCTGTGTAATTTTGTAGAATGATTTGCAAGTTTTCTCTCAGATGACTTCTCACTTGCTAGTTTTATTTCTGCAACTCAAAAATAACAACTAAAACACCTC
>NW_027713877.1:0-5699 GCF_054177405.1 Leptonychotes weddellii | reverse complement strand
TTTTGATGCCTGTTTCCTTCCCCAAATTAGGGAAGTTCTCTGCTATAGTTTGCTCCAATGTACCTTCTGCCCCTCTCTCTTTCTTCTTCTTCTGGAATACCAATTATTCTAATGTTGTTTTGTCTTATGGTATTGCTTATTTCTCGAATTCTGCCCTCATGATCCAGTAGTTGTTTATCTCTCTTTTTCTCAGCTTCTTTATTTTCCATCATTTGGTCTTCTATATCATTAATTCTCTCTTCTGCCTCATTTATCCTAGCAGTTAGAGCCTCCATTTTTTATTGCACCTCATTAATAGCCTTTTGATTTCAACTTAGTCAGATTTTAGTTCTTTTATTTCTCCAGAAAGCGTTTCTCTAATAACTTCCATGCTTTTTTCAAGCCCAGCTAGCACCTTTAAAATCATCATTCTGAACTCTAGCTCTGACATCGTACTAATGTGAGTATTGAGTAGGTCCCTGGCAGTTAGTACTGCCTCTTGTTCTATTTGTTAAGGTGATTTTTTTCCATCTTGTCATTTTGTCCAGAGAATAGATGAATGAGAGAACAAAATACTAACAGGGTACCAATGTCCCCAGAAAATATACTCTAAACAAATCAGAAAAGACCTGAAACTGGGGGAAAAGAAAGGGAAAGAAAGAGAAAAGAAAAGGAAAGAAAAAGAAAAAGATTAAAACAAACAAAAACAGAACAAAACAAAAAAAACAGAATATGATCAAATATGATCAGGCTGGTGTGTAGATCGGTGCCACACACTAGATTTTGGTGTATTTTGGTCTGTTAGAAGAAAGTGCCTCCCAAAATTTTAAAGAAAGAAAAACTTATATATGTAAAAAAAATAAGGGTTAATACGATGAAGGGATAGAATATGACTGTAAAGATGAAAACTATAAAAGATTTTACAAAAGGAATTGATAAGAAGTTGGTTGAAAAAAGAAAGAAGAGGCTTTAAAAAAAAGGGAGCGAATGTGATCAGGCACGAGACTAGAACAAAGCCATACACTAGAGATTTAGGGTATATTTTGGTCTGTTAGAAGAAAGTGTATCCCAAAATTTTAAAGAGAGAATAACTTTATACATATATTTACCAAAAATAAGGTTAACTACTATGAAGGGATAGAATGTGACTCTAACAATGAAAAATAAAATAGATATTTAGGAAAGGGATTGATAATATGTTGGTTGAAAAAGGGAAAAAGAAAAATTCAAAAAAAAAAGAAAAAGAAAATTTAAAAAATTAACTTTGAAAGACTAAAGAATCATGGGGAAAAAAGCCATGAATTCTCTGTGCTGTATTCCCCTAGTGCTGGAGTTCTGCCCTTGTCATTGATCGGTAAACTTGGTCTTGGATGGCTGTTCTTGCTGATCTTCTGGGGGAGGGGTCTGTTGCCATGGTTCCCAAATGTCTTTGCTGGAGGTGGAATTGCCCCGCCCTTGCCCGGTTGGGCTAAGTAATCTGCTCAGGTTTGCTCTCGGGAGCTTTTGTTCCCTACAAGCTTTCCGTACAGCTTTGGAGGACGAGAGTGAAATTGCAGCCTCCCAATCTCCACCCCAGAGGAACTGAGAACTCGGGGCCCTGCTTCTCAGTGCGCCCCCAGAGAAAAGCAATTACTCCTGTCTCCCTGGTCTCCGGCCGCACTCCGTGGTCACCTGGCCAGTGACCGAGTGTTTCTATCTCTGGCACCTGACCCCATTTGGAGTCTCCAAACCCAGCAGATTCCTGTGGTTTGCTCCCACGCTGCTCCTCCAGGGGGAGGAAGGGGAGTCTCCCCGGATCTGCCACTTGTTGGATTCTTGCTGAAAGAGCAGTGGCCCGACTGTGCCGTGGATCACAGTTTATGGCAACCCCAAGCCGAGAGCCCGTGCCTCTGCTCCGTCTCTGCAGCCACCTTCCTTGCTCTGATACCTGGGAGCTCTGATACCTGGGAGCTCTCCCTCCCCACTGCTTTTTCTCTCTCTCAAATAAACAAATAAAACCTTAAAAAAGAGAAAGTCCTAATATTCCCTCATAATTAGACACAAATATCTTTTTAGAACATATTAATCAATTATAGAACTATATTTTAATAGGACAATACATCATAACAACTGAGGCTTATCCCAGAAGTTCAGTATTAGTTTAACATTAAGTAAAATCAATATAATTTACTATGTTAACAGTATAGAGCAGAACAATATTTGGATCATCCTGATAGATAAATAAAAAGCATTTACAAGAGGACCTTCAAAATTGCCCCCAGTTAAGGAAAGGGTTTTGGATATTTGTACTTCCACATAGAAACAGTCATTAGATGTAGTCCACATTCAGGGGGAGGAACAAGATGGCGGCGGAGTAGGAGACCTAGATTTCTTCTGGTCCCAGGAATTCAGCTAGATAGGGATCAAACCATTCTGAACACCTATGAACTCAACAGGAGATTGAAGAAAAGAATAGCAACAACT
The DNA here is from genome assembly GCF_054177405.1 of Leptonychotes weddellii. Taxonomy (NCBI): domain Eukaryota; kingdom Metazoa; phylum Chordata; class Mammalia; order Carnivora; family Phocidae; genus Leptonychotes; species Leptonychotes weddellii. The sequence continues at coordinate 3,257 of NW_027713877.1, read as the reverse complement.
CTCTGAACAGAAAAGCGACCACTTTCTGGAAGGTAGGACGTGCGGAGAAGTGAATCCGAGGCGATATTTGGGAGGATAGAAGGTGGGGGAGGGGGCCTCCGTCTGCTGCTTCTGGCAAGTGAAAGAGCAGTGAAGCACAAAATCAGAACTTTTAGAAGTCCACTCCGCTAGGGATGTTGCTTCAGTGGCTAAGGCTCCAGTGGAACCCTCATGGGACAGTGTGGTCTCAGGACCCTTGGGATCACAGAGAGACTATCTAATAAATAAAAAATAAAAAAAATAATAAAACTTTGATAAGGACAACATAGGACTTCGATCATTTTCTCTTTCATTGACTTCTGCTTTTATTATGTCCTTTCTATTTTTAGAGCTTATTTTTATTTTTTTCATAGATTCTTATGGTAAAAATCATTAATTTTTTTTTAAAGATTTTATTTATTTATTTGACAGAGAGAGACACAGTGAGAGAGGGAACACAAGCTGGGGGAGTGGGAGAGGGAGAAGCAGGCCTCCCGCAGAGCAGGGAGCCAGATGTGGGGCTCGATCCCAGGACCCTAGGATTGTGACCTGAGCTGAAGGCAGACACTTAATGACTGAGCCACCCAGGTGCCCCCCAAATCATTAATTTTTAAAAGCTTATTTCTTATTATAGGATTTTTAGTTATAATTTTTTTTTCCTCAGGCCTGCTTTGGCTGCATCTCACAAATTATTACATGGCATATTTTTATTATCACTTAGTTCCAAATATGTTCTAATTTTCTTTGTGAATTCTTTTCACCCAGGAGTATTTAAAAACATGATGTTAATTTCCAAATATTTAGGGTTTTTCTAGCTATTATGTATTTATAATTTATTATTCTTATAATGCAGAAAACATTCTCTGAAAATATGAGTCTTTGGGAATTTGTTGAGATTTCTCATATGACTCAAGATAAGATCTATACACTACATCTATACTTGAAAAATGGGTATTTTGAGTGACTTGAAATTTACAAATATCAAGTTGGTCAGAAACATTGACATTGTTGATTCTTTCATACCTTTATTTTTTTTCTTTAGTTTCTCTATCAATTTTGAAAAGAAATATTTAATTATGCAGCTATGATTTGACTTTTTCTCCCTTTAATTCTGTTAGTTTATGCAACAAACTTTTTTTAATGATTTATTTATTTTAGTAAGAGAGAAAGCATACATACTTGAGTGGGGGCCAGAGGGAGAGAGAGTTTTAAGTAGACTCTGTACTGAGCATGGAGCCCTAGGCAAGGATTGATCCCACAACTCAAAATCTCAACCTGAGCCAAAACCAAGAGACAGAGGCTCAACTTACTGCACCACCCAGGTGCTCCGATGCATCCCACATTTTGAAGCTCTGTTACGTGTCACATATACATTTATAGTTTTGATGAATTGAGCCTTTAATCATTAAAGATGTACCTCATTGTCAGTGGAAGTAATTGTTGCCATAAAATCTGTTTTGCTGGAAATTAGTATAGTTACAGTAACTTTCATATGCTTACCGCTTTTATGATATCTATTGTGCCATTCTTTTACTTTTAACCTATATCATCTTTTTTTTAAAAATGCATCTCATATAGATCTTGTACAGTTTGGCCTTTTTAAAAAAATCAGTTTGACAAACTCTGCCTTTAAATTTGAGTGTTTATTCATTATATTTAATGCAATCTGAAGATGTGTTTAACTCTATCGATAATTTGATTAAAAATGTCCTATTTTTATCCATTTTTGATTAACTGATTTTTAAATACATTCTTCCTTTCCTGTTTTCTTTAGGTTTTTTGACTTTCTTTGTTTTATATTAATTATTCTATTTAGATATATAGGTATATGTTTTGCATTATTTTAGAGTTCATGTTTTCCATTTTATGTAAAATATAAAAAAATTTCAACTTTATATTTTAATTTAACTCACCTAAACTTTGTGCTATTAACACTAAATATGATGATATACTTCTGAAGTTTTTGTCTTATATCATCATCCATATTTTAAAAGAAATATTTTATATATTCACATACATATTTAGTATTTCCTTTGTTGTTCACTTCTTTCTTTTGATACTACTTTCCATTTGTTATTAATTCCTTCAGACTAAAAAACTTCTTTAGGCATTAATTATAGAAGCAGATTTTGTCACAAAGGATTTCTCAGCTTTATCAATATATATGTTTTACATTTTGAAAATTGAAATATATTTGTGTATATTTTCTGGATATAGGGCTCTGTATTGACAGTTTTTAATTTTTCTTTCAGCCTTTTGAATATATCATTCCATTGTTTCTGGCCTTCTTTGTAATAGAAGTCAACTATAATTTATATTATTGTAATTTTCCTTCATTAACTACTTTCTCTTGTTTTCATTATCAATATTTCACTATTTCAGTAATATGAATACTTTGTGCTTCATTATGGTATCTATGTATTAATCTTGCTTAAGATTCACTGAGCTTCTTGGATCTGTATATTTTATGTTTCAACAAATTTTAAAATATTTTGTATTTTATAGTTCATTTTATTCATTTGGTCTTTTCTCTCTGTCCAGTTCTCATGCTTCTCTCCTTGCAACTTCATACTCAATTGCTCACTAAAATTTTTTGAAATTTTAGAATTTTCTATGTTCTTCAAATAAATGGAGATTAAATGGCCTGCTACCAAACAATGAATGGATCAACCAATAAATCAAAGGAGAAATAAAAAAAATACATGGATATAAATAAAAAAGAAAACACAATGGTCCAAAGTCCTTGGGATTCAGCAAAAGCTGTTCTAAGAGGAAAGTTTATAGCAGCACAGTCTTACCTCAAGAAGCAAGAAATCTCAAATAAACAAACCAATCTTACAACTGAAGGAGCTAGACAAAGAACAAACGAAACCCAAACCAGTAGAAGAAAAGAAGTAACAAAGATTAGAGCAGAAATAAATGAAAAAAAACTAAAAAAACAAAACAACACAAAACAAAAGAAAACAAAACAAAACAAAAAATACAATAGAACAGACCAATGAAACCAGGATCTGGTTTTTTAAAAACATGAACAAAATTGGGAGCAAGATGGCGGAGGAGTAGGAGACCTGGATTTCGTCTCCTCTCAGGAATTCAGCTGGATAGGGATCAAACCATTCTGAACACCTACAAACTCAACAGGAGATCAAAGAAAGGAATAGCAACAACTCTCTGAACAGAAAAGCGACCACTTTCTGGAAGGTAGGACGTGCGGAGAAGTGAATCCGAGGCGATATTCG
>NW_027713876.1:0-328 GCF_054177405.1 Leptonychotes weddellii | reverse complement strand
ATTTCTCCCTCATGTTTTATCAGAAATGTCAGGGTTTATGATCTAGTTATATAAAGCAATATACAATTTTCCTTATTACAGAAGTTATGTGATCATTTTACTAGAAAAGCAGGTAAACATGGAAAGAAGGGGCACCTGGGTGGCTCAGTCAGTTAAGCGTCTGCCTTCGGCTCAGGTCATGATCTCAGGATCCTGGGATCGTGTCCCGCATTGGGCTCTCTGCTCAGTGGGGAGCCTGCTTCTCCCTCTCCCTCTCCCTGCATGTTTTCTCTCTCTCTCTCTGTCAAATAATGAAATAAAATCTTAAAAAGAAAAAAAACATGGAAAT
>NW_027713875.1:0-328 GCF_054177405.1 Leptonychotes weddellii | reverse complement strand
TTAGCCTGGTGATGGGTATTAAAGAGGGCACGTTCTGCATGGAGCACTGGGTATTATACTCAAACAATGAATCATGGAACACATCAAAAACTAATGATGTAATATATGGTGACTAACATAACATAATAAAAAAAAAAAAAAACATGGCATGCAGAGATTGTAATACTGAAACGGTTGACCAGTTGGCAGGTAGGCAGCATCCTGATACTACCGTCTAAATGTCAGCACTTCAGGGATGCAGCAAGTCTACAGTTGGCTTGTGAAAGATAGTTCTGGGTCTCATGAGTCATGTTCAAGCAAAGGATGAAAACTGAATGAAGAAGCTAAT
>NW_027713874.1:0-328 GCF_054177405.1 Leptonychotes weddellii | reverse complement strand
GTTCCAAAAAATAGAAATGGAAGGAAAACTTCCAAACTCGTTTTATGAGGCCACCATTACCTTGCTCCCCAAACCAGACAAAGACCCCATCAAAAAGGACAATTTTACAGACCAATATCCTTGATGAATATGGATGCAAAAATTCTCACCAAAATACTAGCCAATAGGATCCAACAGTACATTAAAAGGATTATTCACCACGACCAAGTGGGATTTATCCCTGGGCTGCAAGGTTGGTTCAACATCCGCAAATCAATCAATGTGATACAATACATTAACAAAAGAAAGAACAAGAACCATATGATCCTCTCAATAGATGCAGAAAAAG
>NW_027713873.1:0-328 GCF_054177405.1 Leptonychotes weddellii | reverse complement strand
TTTTTTTTTTTTTTAAAGATTTTATTTATTTATTTGAGAGAGAGAATGAGATAGAGAGAGCATGAGAGGGGGGAGGGTCAGAGGGAGAAGCAGACCCCCCGCTGAGCAGGGAGCCCGATGCGGGACTCGATCCCGGGACTCCAGGATCATGACCTGAGCCGAAGGCAGTCGCTTAACCAACTGAGCCACTCAGGCGCCCTTATCTCCCCTTTCTTGCTCATATATTTTTGTTATGAATTCCTTTACTCTTTCCTGATTAACCAACAAAAATGCATGACTAAATTGTTTAAGCTTAATTCTTGGCTTATTTGTGCTTTATCTTCTATTT
>NW_027713872.1:0-328 GCF_054177405.1 Leptonychotes weddellii | reverse complement strand
CTGTAGTCATCATGCTATGCATTAGATCATGAGAACAAATTATGGGCATGCTTCCATTGCTAGAACTTTACTGTTGTCTTTGTGAAGATAGTCAGGAATCAAGCTGTGCTTTTGTTTTATTGTTGCTGCTATTAAAATCATTACACTACTGCCTTCAAATTCTTCAAGTGTTGTCCGTGCATATTGTGGGGCTGGGTTAATGGAGATTTTTGCTCAACATTTCTATTCTTCTTTCAGCTTTAGGTTATTCTGGTGATTTCTTTCCTTAAAGAGATTACCTATTCAGCATGGTGTCCTTGCCCCCAGGGATAAACTGCTATTTATTACT
>NW_027713871.1:0-328 GCF_054177405.1 Leptonychotes weddellii | reverse complement strand
TATCTACTTCCCCAGGAATGGACACCCAAATTGTTTTCAACTCCCCACCCTGGTAAATAACTCTACAGCGAATGTCTTCTTGCCTCTCTACCTTGTAAGAGTTTTCTTTGAGATTATTCACAGGGTATGACTTGCTCTGGAGTCACAGGGCACCCTCTCCACAAGCCCACCAGCCGTGGACCCCTGTACCCTCCCAATTCCTGGCATTATCCAGCTGTCTCATTTTAACAATCTAAATGATATAAAGCTATAACATTGTTTTATCTATCTATCTATCTATCTATCTATCTATCTATCTATCTATCTATCAAGTGGGCTCCACACCCAG
>NW_027713870.1:0-328 GCF_054177405.1 Leptonychotes weddellii | reverse complement strand
TATGTAGCTCCTGATGGGCATTGAGAAGGACACAATGTAACTTTAGTTGTATAACTTACAAAACACATGTAACCTGAATATAATCATGAGCAAACTTTAGACAAATCTAAATTGAGGGACATTCTCTAAACTAACTGGCCTACAAACACCAATGTCCTTTATTTTCAAAATTTATTTATTTATTTATTTATTTATTTTTTTAAATGAAATTTCTTTTTTTTTTTTTAAAGATTTTATTTGTTTATTTGAGAGAGAATGAGATAGAGAGAGAGCATGAGAGGGGGGAGGGTCAGAGGGAGAAGCAGACTCCCTGCCGAGCAGGGAGTCC
>NW_027713869.1:0-328 GCF_054177405.1 Leptonychotes weddellii | reverse complement strand
GCCTATCTTGACCCAGTCAAGTTGAAACATAAAATTAAGAATCACATTATCAGTTTAAAATAGCTATATTCTATGTAACTGTATTTTATATTTCATGTAAGCTTTATGGTAACCATGAACAAAATACCTATATAAGATACACAAAAGAAAAAGAGAAAATAATAAAAGCATATCACTACAAAAAAAATCAATGCATTGCAAAGGAAGACCATAAGAGATGAAGAGTGGGACAAAGGAAATATCAGTCACAAAAGAAAACAAAACAAAATATAAATGAATTAAACTCCTCAATCAAAAGAAATAGAGTATCTTAATGGATATTTCTTTT
>NW_027713868.1:0-328 GCF_054177405.1 Leptonychotes weddellii | reverse complement strand
TCCAAAATACCATTAAAGATAACTGATAAGGTACTTCTTGAATTTCTACTACCCATAAAAGAATGCCTTAAAATAAACGGATTCAAAGACGAAAAAAATAAACAAAAACAAAAACAGGCCTCTGGGGGGCGGAGCAAGATGGCGGAGGAGTAGGAGACCTGGATTTCATCTCCTCTCAGGAATTCACCTGGATAGGGATCAAACCATTCTGAACACCTGCAACCCCAACAGGAGATCGAAGAAAGGAATAGCAACAACTCTCTGAACAGAAAAGCGACCACTTTCTGGAAGGTAGGACGTGCGGAGAAGTGAATCCGAGGCGATATTC
>NW_027713867.1:0-328 GCF_054177405.1 Leptonychotes weddellii | reverse complement strand
GAGAAACAGCATGAGAGGGGAGAGGGTCAGAGGGAGAAGCAGGCTTCCCGCTGAGCCGGGAGCCCGATGTGGGACTCGATCCCAGGACCCTGGGATCATGACCTGAGCCGAAGGCAGTCGCTTAACCAACTGAGCCACCCAGGCGCCCAAAATAAATAAAATCTTAAAAAAAAAAACAAAACTGAACACCCCAAAACCAGGGTGAACTGTTTTTGGTTGGTAATCATACAACAATGTGCAGGAAGGGTGATGTGCCCTGAGGACACAGAAGCTTCATGTTTGAGACTCTCCACACTTTACCCTAAGTGTCTCTTGATTTGTATCCTTT
>NW_027713866.1:0-5699 GCF_054177405.1 Leptonychotes weddellii | reverse complement strand
GGTGATGGGTATTAAAGAGGGCATGTACTGAATGGAGCACTGGGTGTTATACGCAAACAATGAATCATGGAACACTACATCAAAAACTAATGATGTAATGCATGGTGATTAACATAACATAATAAAAAAAAGACTAAGTTGAAAATTGGATATCCAATTTGCCACAGAGAGGGTATTCAAATATTTCTGTTCACTCCCCCATTGCTTCTAAATTCAAAGGCAAGATTATAAATTATTCGAGACAGAAAAGTCAAGATTTAATGAGCAGCTGACAGCCCTTAGGAATTACTAGGGAAATTTAATATGACAGTTTTTTAAAAAAGATTTATTTATTTATTTGAGGGGGTGGGCAGGGGCAGAGGGAGAGATTCTTCAAGCAGACTCCCCGCTGAGTATGGAGCCTGATGCAGGGCTCCATCCTACGACACATGAGATTATGACCCGAGCAGAAACCAGGAGTCAAACACTCAACTGACAGGGCTACCCAGGCACCCCTGATAGTTCTGACTAAATAATGAGATTTACATATATGAGGAACACATTATGCACATTAAGCAGAGTAATGAATATACAATAAATGTTAGTTTAGCTATTAAATTCTGGACAAGTGATTAATTTTATGGGAATATATATTTTGATCAAACTTCCAAGGAAAAAATGCTACCTCTTCTCCTACATTGCTACTAGATTATACATTTTACATTTTGGCAGATGGCCACAAAATTCTTTTGCATTCATTTTTAATTCAACTAAACAGCTATTTGCCTCTTACTAAGTGGCATGGATAGAGTGAAACTGTTTCTGCTTTCAGGATTTCAAATCTAGTGGGTGGTAGAGATAGGATACAAAGACAACTGTAACACAAATAAGAATTAAGTGCAATGGCAGAAGGACAAGGAGAAATAGCATTTAATTTGGGGGCAAGTGGGTGATAGTAGTATGTGTGTTCAGGAGGCAAGTCTTCATGAAAGAATTTGTATTTGAAGAGAGGATAGGGTGACGATGAGGAAAGCCATAGAGGTAGGAAAGGTAAGATACAGGCACAGAAAAGGTAATCATTCAGTTAGGCTGGAGTGCAGGGGAAATGAGGGAAATAGTGGAAAATACAGACAGAAAAGGTCTAATGTAGGCAGTACCATGGAAGGCCTTGAATACCAAATTGGTGATTCCATAATTAAGTGTTCAGTTTGTCTAACTACCTCAGGCACAGAGACTGTTTCAATATGTCTTTGCTATTCCCATAGCAGTCAGGTGCAGCATGCTTGGTTACAGAGTAGGTCTGCAATATAGCCAGGGAATTTAATGGGTTATAAAATTATTTTTCAATTAATTTTTAAATTTTTGCTTTTTTTAAAGCTTTTCTTTATTCATTTGAGAGAGAGAGAAAGCACAAGAGCAAGGTGAGGGGCAGAGGGAGAAGCAGACTCCCTGCTGAGCAGGAAGCCTGACATGGGGCTCGATCCCAGGACCCCAGGATAATGACCTGAGCCGAAGGCAGACACTTAACTGAGCCTCCCAGGCACCCTAAATTTTTGCTTACACTTTTTTTTTCAGCTCTACTGGGGAATAATTGACATACATCACTGTATAAGCTTAAGGCATACAGTCGATGGTTTGATTTACATATATTGTGAAATGAGTACCACAATAGGTTCAGCGAATGTCCATGTTCTCATATGGACATAATAAATAAAAAAGAAAAAAATTATTTTTGTGATGAAAACTATTAGTATTTACTCTCTTAATTTTCCTATATATTGTATAGCAGTGTTAACCATAGTCATCATGGCCTACGTTATATCCCGAGTGCTTATCTATCTTAGAGCTGGAAGTCTGTTTGACTTTGACTATCTTCCTCCAATTTCTCCTCTCTCTACCCTTTGCCTCTGGTTACCACAAGTCTAATCTCTTTCTTTGGAGTTTTTTGTTTGTTTTTAAATTCCACATATAAGTGAGATTATATAGCATTTATCTTTTTCTGTCTGACTTGTTTCACTTAGCATTATGCCTTCAAGGTCCATCCATGTTGTCACAAATGGTAGGATTTGCTTTTCTCTGGCCAAATAATATTCTATTGTGTGTATATGTACACACACACATACCATATCTATATATAGATATAGGTAGACATATCTATATATACATACTATATATATATATATATATATACACACACACACACACATATACCATAACTTCTTTATTCATTCATTGATGGACACTTACATTGTTTCTATGTCTTGGCTACTGTAAATAATGCTGCAATAAACATAGGGGTGCATATATTTTCTTAAATTAGAATTTTTGTTTTCTTTGGGCAAATACCCATTAGTAGAATTACTGGATCATACAGTCATTCTATTTTTAATTTTTTGAGGATCTTTATACTGTTTTTAATAGTGGCTGTACCAATTTACATTTCTACCAACAGGGTACAGGGTTCCCTTTTCTCCACATCTATCCCAGCACTTGTTATCTCTTGTCTTATTGATGATAGCTATTCTAACAGGAATGAGGTGAAGGTGATATCTCACTGTGGTTTTAATTTGTACTTCCTAATAACTAGCGATGTTGAGCATCTTTTCATGTATCTCTTGGCCTTTCATATATTTTTTGGAGAAATGTCTATTTCAGGTTCTTTGCCCATTTTTGAAATGGGTTGTTTTTTCTGCTATTGAGCTGTGGGAGTTTTTTAATTTAATTTAATTTTATTATGTTATGTTAGTCACCATACAATATATCACCAGTTTTCGATGCAGGGATTCACGATTCACTGTTTTCGTACAACGCCCAGTGCTCCATGCAGTACGTGCCCTCCTTAATACCCATCACCGGGCTAACCCATCCCCCCACCCCCTCCCCTCTAGAACCCTCAGTTTGTTTCTCAGAGTCCATAGTCTCTCATGGTTCTTCTCTCCTTCCGATGTCCCCCCCCTTCATTTTTCCCTTCCTTCTCCTAATGTCCTCCATGCTATTCTGAGTTGTGGGAGTTTTTAAAATATATTTTGGCTATTAACCCCTTATCAGGTATATGGTCTGCAAATATTTTTTCCCATGCTGTAGGTTGTCTTTTTACTTTGTTGATGATTTCTTTTACTGTGCAGAAGTCGTTTAGTTTGATTTAGCCCCACTTGTTTATTTTTTATTTTGTTGTTTGTGCTTTAGGTGTTATATCCAAAACATCATTACCAAGACCAATGTCGAGGAGCTTTATTCCTGTTTTTTTTTTTTTTTTCTAGGAGTTTCATGGTTTCCGGTCTTACATTTAAATCTTTAATCTCTTTTGGGTTAATTTTGTGAGTGGTGTAAGATACGGGTCCAGTTTCATCCTTTTACATGTAAATATCCAATAATCCCACCACCATTTATTTATTTTTATTTTTTTAATTTTAATTTTAATTTTTTTTAAAGATTTTATTTATTTGACAGGGAGCGACATAGCGAGAGAGGGAACACAAGCAAGGGGGAGTGGGAGAGGGAGAAGCAGGCTTCCTGCAGAGCAGGGAGCCCGATGTGGGGCTCGATCCCAGGACTCTGGGACCATGACCTGAGCCGAAGGCAGATGCTTAATGACTAAGCCACCCAGGCGTCCCCCCACACCATTTATTGAAGAGACTATCTTTTCTTCATTGAGTAATCTTGGCTTCACAGTCAAATATTGGCTAACAATATAACTTTGAGTCTATTTCTGTGCTTCTGATTCTGTTCCATCAGTCTATTTGTCTGTTTTTATGACAGCACCATACTGTTTTGATGATTATAGTTTTATAGTATAGCTTAAAATCCGGAGGTGTGATGTTTCCTGCTTTATTTTCTCAGGATTTCTTTGGCTCTTTGGGATCCTTTGTGGTAAACCTCCTTTACAAAATAGACTTTAAGTTGCATTTCTAAGATGAAAACATGAATAGAATGTTAGCCCAATGATTCAGACATTATTAGAGTTCCATCTACAAGAATGCAGTTACTGAAGCTCAGGTGTCTGTACAGCCTGATGCCCCTTGAACCAAAACCATTCAAGTACTATATTAAGGTACATTTCATAGAACTGACTTCTAGTCAGGAAAAATGGCATGGTTTAGGTGATTTTTATATAGGATTTTAGCTTTCAGGTAGCCTTCATAGGGAAATAACATCAAGACTAAAATTGGTGTGGAAAATAGAGATGCAGAAACATTGTATCTTCTGCATTGATTTATTTCTGGTCTCTGCTCTCCTTTGAAGAATATAACAAATTAAAAAGAAGCTAGTAACAATTCATTTATAAATTTCATTTTGTTTACTGTAATGACAATTGAATCACGTTGGTTTTAGACACACTACATGATGGCTAACTATCATATAAAATAATAATCAAGTAAGTATATGATTGATTTAATATTCTACTAGCTTTCATTTCTAGGGAAGAGGATACGTTTTATATTCCTTGGAATGCAATTTAAACAAGCCCTACTAGTTTTCCCCTTCCCTTCCAGCTATAATCTCTGATATGATACTGTTTGAATCTCTGGGATAGTAGAAGAGTGACAATTGAAGGAGTTTGATAGGGAAGGGTACCTTCTTATGTTTTCAATGAATAAATATAATATGAATTAATCTTTTTTCTATCAAGAGCCAGTAATGCGACTCGGGGAAAGATGGCGGAGGAGTAGGGGACCCTATTTTAACTGGTCCCCGGAATTGAGCTGGATATCTACCAGACCACTCTGAGCACCCACGAAACCAGCCTGAGATGTAAGAAGATCTGGATCTCTACAAACAGAATATTGCAGGCGGTTGGTTTTGAGGTACGAAACAGAGAGCTGTGATTCTGCGGGCAGATATCGGAGGATACACGGCAGCGGGAGGGTGCCTGGCCGTGGAGATCCTACACAGCCGGTGAGTGACAGCCTCGCGCGCTATGGACGGGCACAGACTCACAGACTGGTAGCAGCAGAGTCGTGCCTGCGAACTGCAGCCCCCAGGACGGTAACCCAGAGCAGCGGGGTCGTGCGCAAGCGAACTGGGAGCGGCTGGGGGTTTTAGAAGCACAAAGGGCAAAGACGTGCCCCGACCTGGAGGCAGGACTGGGAGCGCTGCAGAGGGGCGCAAAACCCAGGCCGCTGCAGTTTATAGCAGTACGGACAGAAATGGAGACGGTGTGGCCTGGAGAGCTCACTGAAGAACAGACTGAGGTCTCTCTGCTCTGAGGCAGAGGGCTGGAAATGGTCTCTTCTGCTCTGACTCACGGAAGAGACACGGAAAGCTGCCAGGGAAAGCCACCAGAGAACAAAAGCCCCCAAAACTGATTCCCGCTGAGCACATCCCCCGCCACAGGGGGGCAGGGCAACACCGCCCAAACAGGGTTGCCTGAGTAACAGTGCGGCAGGCCCCTCCCACAGAAGACAGGCTGGGAAAACAAGAGGCCAGCAACCCTAAGGTCCCAAGAAAACAGTTGCATCTTGCTTGGGTTCTGGTCAATAATTTGGACTCTATACATTCCCTCAACCACCCATCAACAGAATGACTAGGAGGAGGAGCCCCCAAAATAGAAAAGACTCAGAGATTATGACTTATGCTGCAGATTTACAAATGGATGCAGATATAACCAAGATGTTGGAGATGGAATTCAGGCTAGCAATTGTGAAGACAATGGCTAGAATGGAGAAATCAATTAATGGCAACATAGAGTCTGTAAGGGCAGAAATGAAAGCTGAATTGGC
>NW_027713865.1:0-328 GCF_054177405.1 Leptonychotes weddellii | reverse complement strand
GTCTCTATTAACTCTGTCATTTTAGATTTATTCCTTAGGATTCTCTATGGTGGGCAAATAGTCTTAAGAAAGAAAATCAAAGAAAATGTTGATTGAGTCAGCCAAGATTGTCATGGAGCCAGTATACCTTAAGACAGAATGTACTATAGGGGTACCTGGGTGGCTCAGTTGGTTAAGCACGGACTCTTGGTTTCAGCTCAGTCAGTCAGGATTTCAGGATTGTGAGATCAAGCCCTGAGATGGGCTCTGCGCTCAGCACAGAGTCTGTTTAAGAAGACATGAACAGACATTTTTCCAAAGAAGACATCCAAATGGCCAACAGACACAT
>NW_027713864.1:0-328 GCF_054177405.1 Leptonychotes weddellii | reverse complement strand
ACAACACATCTTTTCTGTGTGAATTTTAGGCAAGGGGAACTGATGCAAACATGCTGGTGTTTACACTGCTTTACTTTGCCACGGGTAATAAAAACCTTTGTCCCTGATTCGGGAGTCTTGTGTCCTTTGCCAAAATCCATGAAAGATAAGAGGCTAACAGAATAGTTTGCAAGTCATATAAAACTTCAGAATCCTGCACATTTCTTGACACTTCCTCTTTATTCACTTATTCACTTATTTACAAAATTGTATTGTTTCATCATTTTCACTGTCTTAGCCCTACTCATTGTACCACCAAATCAATTAATTACTAGAGAAACTTTTTTTT
>NW_027713863.1:0-328 GCF_054177405.1 Leptonychotes weddellii | reverse complement strand
CTCACCTCACGTTTCTAACTGATCATCCAGTTCTGCAGATTTGCCTTCTGACAGCTCCCAAATCTGTCTCTGTGTCCCCATCCCCAGCATCACACCCCATGAAGTTAGCCCCATTTCTCACCTAGACTGTCACAAGAGCACCCTCCTCTCTTCTACATAGGATTATTAAAGAAAGATTGATAAAAATAAAAGACATGGAGGACGTGGTGCAGTCAGGCTTGTGTGTCAGCTGTGATTGGTTGAAAGGGACAATGAAGCTCACTCTCAGCACAGTGGGAAGGGGTGCTGTGACTAGTTGGCAACACCTGCCGTTGGGAGTTTGGTGGTG
>NW_027713862.1:0-328 GCF_054177405.1 Leptonychotes weddellii | reverse complement strand
TTTTTTTTTTTTAAAGATTTTTTATTTATTTATTTGAGAGAGAGAATGAGATAGAGAGAGCATGAGAGGGGGGAGGGTCAGAGGGAGAAGCAGACTCCCCGCTGAGCAGGGAGCCCGACGCGGGACTCGATCCCGGGACTCCAGGACCATGACCTGAGCCGAAGGCAGTTGCTTAACCAACTGAGCCACCCAGGCGCCCGACAGTTATTTTTAATTTCAGTCCTTTGAAGACATTATTCTCCTACCTCTGGTCTCCATGGTTTTTGATATGTGATAAGTAGTTTTTTCTCTTGCTACTTTTAAGACTTTTCTCTTTCTCTGACATTCA
>NW_027713861.1:0-328 GCF_054177405.1 Leptonychotes weddellii | reverse complement strand
GAATCTCGTCCAGGCCTGAACCCTCGCTCCTGCGCCATAGTCTCCGAGCGTAGTGGGCGCCCGGGTCCGGAGCCCGGCACCAGTGCAACGTTGGCCTGGATCTTCTAAGTCTCCGTCTAGGCTTTTCGTGTGATGCGTTCCTGCTCCGTCACCCTCAGGCAGGCCCGATGAAAGGGCGTCCTGCTGCGCTTGACCACAGAGACAGACCCGCTGGTGCAGAGGGGAGGTGGCTCCGAGCCTGGCCTGCCCAGAGAGCAGGTGACTCCGCACAGCCCCGCGCGGCCACTTCATATTTTTGCCGTTGTCTTCCTTCGCTGGACGTTGAGTT
>NW_027713860.1:0-328 GCF_054177405.1 Leptonychotes weddellii | reverse complement strand
GATCGTATGGGAGACAGGAAGGTGGCCTGGAGTAAAAAGTGGTGAGAGACTCAACACCAGACGGGTCCATTCTCTTTACCAAACACATATCAGAGAGGCCCATCCAGGGCATACTTTGTCATTGTCAAGATCATCAGATGAAGGGGAAAGAAATGGACTTCTCCTACACTGCTTTTCTTCTGCTTCTTTGGTCTTCCTTTTCTCCTTGTATATAAGAAATAAATTAGACAGAAGGGCCACTATCTGGCCCAGAATGACATAGGTTGAGTACAAAACACTTCTTCCTGGGATGGGGGCTAAGGGGCACATCTCTGATGGAGGGGTCCAG
>NW_027713859.1:0-328 GCF_054177405.1 Leptonychotes weddellii | reverse complement strand
GGGATAAAGTAGAACACTTCAATAGGTTTGAGGGACTAGAAAAGAAACATTTTGAACTTAATAACAGACATCTGTCCACCTTGAATGCTCCTTTATTTCCTCCCTTCCAAATCATCACATAAAACTAGTTCCTGGGTAAATACTTTCCCTTCTTACCTTGTAAAATATTTAACTTACATATTTCATACTCTGAAAATGGTCTTCTAAGGGTTCAGTGATCGCCAAGGACGTGTGAGGTCCAGGTGTGGGGCGCACAGGGGGCATCCGCAGCATGTCGCTTCTGGGGCGTGTGGTTCCCGAGCCGTCCCTGAGACAGGAGTGTGGCTCC
>NW_027713858.1:0-328 GCF_054177405.1 Leptonychotes weddellii | reverse complement strand
CGAACCCCCCAGAGCCTGTCCCTTCCTCTGCACGGTCAGGGCAAACCTCAGACTCTTACGTATGCTTGGACCCCGTCTCCTCCACGCCCACGCGGGGGCCTTCCCAGCACGGCAGACCGGGGCAGGGCTCCGCACCTCTGTTCTGTTGGCGGTGCTCATCCTCGTCGCTGACTTGGTTGCCCCCGCCGACGAGAGCCTCAGCCTCCTCATCTCGTCTGAAAACCGGGATGATGATAATCCCCACGCACATGCACACACACACGTGCACGCCTCCCCCTCCCCCTCCGATTCCCTGGCGCCCTCTGCCTGCAAGTGCGGGTGAGACATG
>NW_027713857.1:0-328 GCF_054177405.1 Leptonychotes weddellii | reverse complement strand
GCCTGGGTGGCTCAGTTGGTTAAGAGACTGCCTTCGGCTCAGGTCATGATCCTGGAGTCCCGGGATCGAGTCCCGCATCGGGCTCCCTGCTCAGCAGGGAGTCTGCTTCTCCCTCTGACCCTCCCCCCTCTCATGCTCTCTCTATCTCATTCTCTCTCTCAAATAAACAAATAAAATCTTTAAAAAAAAAAAAATTAAAAACCAAACACATAAAAACGTAAGTGCTAACCACTGTAAATGCCAAGAGGAGAAAAAGCACAGAGGGCCAGGAAGGTATGTAATAGAAGACCTGCCCTACAAAAGAACAGCTAAGGAAGGCGGCCCAGAG
>NW_027713856.1:0-328 GCF_054177405.1 Leptonychotes weddellii | reverse complement strand
CTGTAGTCATCATGCTATGCATTAGATCATGAGAACAAATTATGGGCATGCTTCCATTGCTAGAACTTTACTGTTGTCTTTGTGAAGATAGTCAGGAATCAAGCTGTGCTTTTGTTTTATTGTTGCTGTTATTAAAATCATTACACTACTGCCTTCAAATTCTTCAAGTGTTGTCCGTGCATATTGTGGGGCTGGGTTAATGGAGATTTTTGCTCAACATTTCTATTCTTCTTTCAGCTTTAGGTTATTCTGGTGATTTCTTTCCTTAAAGAGATTACCTATTCAGCATGGTGTCCTTGCCCCCAGGGATAAACTGCTATTTATTACT
>NW_027713855.1:0-5699 GCF_054177405.1 Leptonychotes weddellii | reverse complement strand
GCATCGGGCTCCCTGCTCGGCAGGGAGTCTGCTTCTCCCTCTGACCCTCCCCCCTCTCATGTGCTTGCTCTCTCTCATTCTCTCTCTCAAATAAATAAATAAAATCTTAAAAAAAAAAAAAAAAGAATGAGGTGTTGACCTTGATCACTGCCTGAAGTTAATAAGTGCAGAATGCGGTGCATTGCCTTAGGGTCACAGATGGTAATTTTAATACCTTGGTACAGTCCACAGATAGCTAAGGGAGGAACCACCTCCACATCACGTGAAGGGTGGAGAGAAATAACAGAAAAAGGCCCCATGCCAAGTCAAGAAGGGAAATGAGTTCACAGCAAAGGATGAGAGGAGACCTCTGGACAAAAAAAGAGAGCTAGGATTTTCCAAAAACGAGTTCATGAAAGTTGCACAGTTAGGACAAAAAATGTGATTTACAGAGGCTTGTGATGTGGATGGGATTCTAGAAAGAGGTATTCAGCATGTATATGCAAGCATGTGTTTCTATGGGAGACAGGAAGGAAAACACTTTGTATCACCTCCCAGGAGGAGAGGAAAGGAAGAAAAGAAAAAAATCCAACACTGCCAGCCTTTAGACAGGTCTCTGCAAGAGACCTTACAGTCTCCTTACAGGGTGACCCAGAGCTTGGCCAACAGCAACTGACCCAGACTCCTAAATCCACCTTTGGCTCCTGTGTTCATCTTACCCCTTAATCTGCAACTGCCGTTTTCTTTAGGGTTGGTAAATAGATTTAATCTTCTCCACCAGCTCTAAGTGAACCTGCATTACATTGAGAAAAATTTCATGGGAGAAATGCATCCAGCTAAAAACATGCATCTCTCCTTCTCCCTTGCCGACAGGGATGGCTGCAGGACTCAGCTCTTGTCAATGAGGTGGAAGCAGCAGTTTGGTGGGTGCAGTGGGTTGGATAGAGTGATCCTCAAAGATATATCCCCATCCAGGACCCTTTGAATGTGACCTTATTTGGAAAAAGTCTCTTTGAAGATGTAACTGAATTAATGATCTAGAGATGAGACAGCCTGGATTATCCAGGTGGGCCTAAATCCAATGACAAGTGTCCTTATTGAAGACACACCAAGGGCAGATACACAGAGAAGAGGAGAAGGCCAGATGAAGACATAGGCAGAGATTAGAGTGACACAGCCACAAGACAAGGAACACTTGGAGCCACCATAAACTAAAAGAGGCAAAATAGGATTGCTCCTTAGAGCCTTCAGAGGGACCTCAGCCCTACTGACACTTTGATTTCAGGCTTCTAGCCTCTAAGCTGTAGGAGAATAAATTCTATTGTTTTAAGCTACCAAGTTCACAGTAATTTGTTACAGCAGCCCTAGTAAAACTAATACAGAGAGACTTCCTGGAGAGCTCCTTAAAAGCTGGTGGCCACCCTTTCACCCTTTTGTTCATTAAATCTGACCCAAGAGAAAAAGTTGCTATTGGATAAGATTGTCTAGGTCGTGTGTGGATCAGCAGATTCTTGTGTCCTTCTCTGGACTGTGGCATTTGGCACGCCCCTCACTTGGCTAACCGTCCTAATATGTGATTCTCATCACCTCGGATGTCCACATATGATCTTACCTAGCTCTAAGTAGGGCTCAAACCCGTGGTTTTGTCCTGGATTTATGATCTGGCCTGGGAAGTGTGTGTTCTTTTTTTTGTTTGTTTTGCTATGGCAGTCCAGTGCATTTTGCCTCTTCCCCTGCTCCTGGGCTGGCACTCAAACTCCTAATGCTTTTGCATAAAATAATAATAATAATAATAATAATGATAATGATAATAATACTTTTAAGAACACAGAGTCTATAGCTCAGTAATACAGAGCCAAGGAATAAGATGTTTGGAAGCCAGATGGGAGGAGAACAGGGGAAGTTCATGTCTATTGTGAAACAGTGAACTACATTCAGGGAGGATTGCATATTTTTGAGTATTCAGTAATTGCCTCCAAAGCCAGGGGAATGAATAAAATCTCCAGGAAAAAAAAAATTTTACTGCCTTCAAAATAGTAAATATGCAGTGTCTATACATTTCCAAACAAACATATTTTGATTAAGTCATTAATGTCACTTTATAGCTGTTTCTCCCTCTCCCTCAGTCTTGCTGAAGGATTTAACGTCAAGCAATTTAACAATGACAGCTGGTGAGAAATCAGCTTTGAGATTTCTCATTAAAAGTAATGCTGTGTTAGTAGCCAAATACTTGGAAATGTGAAATGTTAAAATTTAATGGTGTGGAAAAGGCTTATTCTAACTTTGCAGATTGTACCATCTTTGAGGAAGTTGGTAGAAAATATCAACTTGGATTGTGGAAGGCCCAGTGCAGTTGTAAAAACAATGGTAGTTTGCGGAAGGAGGCATCCAACAAGCTGCAAGACAATATAGCTTGCTTCGTGGGGTTCTAGAAACCTCGGCTTGGCTCTTACACTTGCACAGAATAAAGTCTCTCATTGGTGTCTCCTTCTTCATCTGCACTCTCACCATTATTGGCCTTTAAGCTGAATAGGCAAATTTATTCCACTTATATTATCTTCCCAAAGCTGTTTTGGAATATTCTGCCCAATGTCTTATATCATTGCATTGTGCTAAGCATTTAGGAAATTCATTTCTCTGAGAGGAATAGCAGGAAATAAAGTTTCATTGTATTTTATTTAGATGGAGAACAAAAATAGGAGGACTCACATCCAATGTAATCAAAGCTGCCCATTTGCATTTTGGGAAAATAATTACATTCTTTATCTCCTGATCTTAAATCACTTCCTGAAAACTTCCAACACCTGTGACAATGAAAATGTACAACTACAACACATTATTCAATGGGTCCCATCTGTGGACTTTAATACCAGTGCTTTTCAGCCCTATAATTGCACTAAAGCTGAAGATAGTTGGGAGGAGGGGGTACATGTGGGCTCTCAGCCCACCCCTTCTATTTCTTTTGTAGAATTTGAAAGCACATGTGCAACTATGTATCTATTTGGATAATTTGTGTGGTTTTACCTAAATGTTTCACATTAGCATGCCTTATCTCCTCAACTTGATTGTAAGCTGCTCAAGGGCAAAGAGTAAGGACTGAAGAATATTAGCCGCTTTGATTATTATGATGACGATGGTTATCAAAAGAGAAATGGAGCCCCCACATAAGGCTAGGCAAAGAAATCCCTAAGGAGAAGAACAGAAAGTGCAAACCAGATGGTTGGTATAGCTCTCCAGTTTGAAGGTGGAGTGGTGAAAGGAAAGGACTGCTGGGTCTGGAGACAGGCAAGCCCGAGCCACATCCCCAGTGTTTCTACTTTGTAATCCTGCATAGGGCAACCCAAACCCTCTGAGGCTCGGTATCTTCATGTATAAAGTGCAGGTAATAACATAGTTGTTATTATATCAGAAAAATACATTTCAAGTTCTTGGCACATTATAGGTCCTCAAAGTGTCTACTCATTTGAGGTGATAATCCTATAATATTATACCCAATACTGGGGCTGGAAGGAGTCAGAGAGCTCAGCTGGTACAACCTCCCATCTTACAGATCAAGAAGCCAAGGCTCAGAGAATGAAGTTGGACTACCCAAGTTTAACCAGGGACTAGCCTACTCAGGGTTAATGGCAGAGCAAGGGCTCGAGTTCCAGTCTCTTGCCCCCAGATGATGACTGTATTTACCCCTGCCTACTGCCACTGTCACTCCATGTCTCTCCAAACAGAACACCACGTCCATGAGAACGAGAACTGCCCCTTCTTTTCTGGTTTTCCCCATAATACAGCCAGCTAGTCCAGGCGAAGAGACCACAGATCCCCTGGGAGAGGAAACAAGACTGACTGTGAATCAAGAGCCTGGGTCCACTGCCCAGCTTCCCACATAGGCCATATGCACCTCTGAGCATTGTCAAAGGAGGCTCTGATGGATCTCCACCTGCACTAAAGCACATGGCCAGCTAAAGACCCTAGCTGATATGGTCTTGAGTCAAGACTTGGAAGACTTCCTCACACTCAACTACCACAAGAAGGAGCCATTCAACAGACAAAGTACTCCTGCCCAAGACTCTCTCCCAGCTCCCTATCACGAGTGCCACAGCCTGCCATCAGAGCTTCAATCCTTCCGGCTATGACATTTATCCTCTGGTGCACCACAAATGCTCTTGTGACATGTAATGTACTATGAGCCGTTAATGTCAACTGGACTATCTGAAACCTTCCACTGGGAAAGCAGGGAAGCTTCTAAGCAGAACATGATTTCCATTAGACAGCACTGGCTTGAGAGGCGAAAAGGTAGGAGTTGGAAGAAGAATTAGTTATGCCCTGAACTGTTTGGGGAACTGGGGACATCATGAAAGCCCTGGACACTGGAGGGAAAATGAGATTTCAGGGGCAGGAAGGCAGGAGTAAAGATGATGCAGTCTGAGAACTCTGAAACTGGACTTTGAAATCATCTGGTAAAATCAAATTACTTTCCTTTAGAATCTGTTCTCTGGGAAAGATGCGTTTGTTTTTCCAAGAAGTTGACTAAATTGTCATCCAGTGTCCTTAAATTTCCTCATCTACCCGTTGTGCTTTATCTCCTAGGAGAGCAGCTCCACACAACTGCACAACCATTAGCCACAAGAGTACTGCGTAGACAAATAAACAGCAACCCACTCACCAACAGCGTGGGTGCCAGCTTGCAGCTCAATTACTGCCAAGTCCTAAAGCTAATTACAGGGTTTGGAGTGGCTGTCACTGGCCTTGGAAAACACAGGGCACTAAAGAGACACAGACGTTTGTCACTGGTCACTGACATTGCCCAAGCCCCCAGGTGTTCTCTTTCAGCCACTCACTCTTCCTTTCCCATTTTGGGCAAAATTTTTAGTGCAGCATGATCAACACCCACAATCAGGACATCAGACAAAATCTCTGCACACTTTATGAGAAGTGGGAGTGGTTGCAGTTGAAGTGGAATAATATTAATAACCATGCCAAAGCCTACTGCTAATTATTGTGTGAGGCAGAAAATGCATGTCACTTGCTCTCCATTAGCTGACATTTCTGGCATGGGATAGCTGTAAACAGCCCACTGGTTCCACCAGTCTTCTAGTGGTACTGGGCTTCCTGTATTAAACATCCACACATGGGGCGCCTGGGTGGCTCAGTCGTTAAGCGTCTGCCTTCGGCTCAGGTCATGATCCCAGTGTCCTGGTATCGAGCCCCGCGTCGGGCTCCCTGCTCGGTGGGAAGCCTGCTTCTCCCTCTCCCCTCCCCCTGCTTGTGTTCCCTCTCTCGCTGTGTCTCCCTCTGTCAAATAAATAAATAAAATCTTTAAAAAAAAAAAATCGGGGGGGCGGAGCAAGATGGCGGAGGACTAGGAGACCTGGATTTCGTCTCCTCTCAGGGATTCAGCTGGATAGGGATCAGACCATTCTGAACACCTACAAACTCAACAGGAGATCGAGGAGAAGAGGAGCGACGACTCTCTCATCAGAAGGGCGACCACTTTCTGGAAGGTAGGACGAGCGGAGAAGTGAATCCAAGGCGATATTCGGGAGGATAGACGGCGGGGGAGGGGCCTCCGTCGGCCGCTTCTGGCAAGTGATAGAACCACGGAGCACAAAATCGGAACTTTTAAAAGTCTGCTCCGCTGAGGGACGTCACTCTGGTGGCTAAGCGGGGGGTGGAACCCTCCGGGACAGTGTGGTCTCAGGACCCTCGGGGTCACAGAAAGACCGGGG
>NW_027713854.1:0-328 GCF_054177405.1 Leptonychotes weddellii | reverse complement strand
TATGAAATGAGCTAAGCGGGGCCAGACAACCTGGAGCATAGGCAGTGTGAACTCTGCTCCCATTGTCGGTTTTAATAAATTTCCTCTCTGATTTTTAATTTAGCAATCCCTATTGTCTTGTCTCCAAGGAGAGGAGCCGAGTAAACAGGCTCCTCTCCTCTTTCAACTTGGAATTCTAAGTAAAAATGGAGGGTGTACATCAGTCTGAACCAGGTTCAATTCAGCAAATATTTATGGAGCTGACCAGTGGGTGAGTGCTATATGCTGCAGCCCATGGGGGTCACATGGTTGTGGAAGCCAGGCCAGGCCAGCTCTTCAACAGAACTAT
>NW_027713853.1:0-328 GCF_054177405.1 Leptonychotes weddellii | reverse complement strand
TCCTGGGACCGAGCCCCGCATCAGGCTCCCTGCTCAGCAGGGACCCTGCTTCTCCCCTACCTGCCATTCCCCCTGCTTGTGCTTGCTCTCTATCTCTCTCTCTGTGTCAAATAAATAAATAAAATCTTTAAAAAAAAAATAAACCAACTAAAGCACAGTTATCAAAATATTCAAAAGATGCATTTTTGCTATAACACACATGCTTCTCTACTAACATAAGAAATAACGAGAACTGGCAGCAAGTCTAGTAATAACTGTAATTTCAAAGTGGTGAGGACGGTAAAGAATATCCCAAATATCTGGGACAGCTGTGCTGTGATTTGGAAAT
>NW_027713852.1:0-328 GCF_054177405.1 Leptonychotes weddellii | reverse complement strand
ATAGGTCAGCTGAGTCTTCCTAATGGTATCTACTCTTGTGATTCCTCTTGTTTAAGATGCTCACCATACCTCTCATACCTCTCCTCCTGTTAAAATGATAGTCAACATTTTTAAGTACATACAACAAAAGGCACACTGTTCTAAGACTTTCCATATATGAAATTCTTCAAAGCTTTCAACTTCCTATAAAATAGGTATCATTATGTCTGCAAATAAGTAGCCATACTTTCCAGATGAGCTGAATTGAACAGAAAAAGTCTTACTCTAGAATCCATACTCCCAGTGCTTTCAAAAACATCAAGGCCAAAGTTCAAAATATACCTCTTCT
>NW_027713851.1:0-328 GCF_054177405.1 Leptonychotes weddellii | reverse complement strand
GCAGACGCTTAACGACTGAGCCACCCAGGCGCCCCCCCAGTGACGGTTTTTTATTTTCCGGTCAGTGTCTCTAGCATCTGTTCTGTTAGCTTCTCTTTCATTTCTAACACTGATGATTTATATCCTCTCTATTATTCTAGCTAGAGTTTTATCAATTTTATTGATCCTTTCAAAGTAGTAGCTTTGGGTTTAATTGAATTTTATCCATTTGATTTTTGGTCTTGTCTTTATTACTTCCCTCCTTCTATTTATTTACCTTGAATTTAATTTGCTCTTCTCTTAGTAGGTTCTTAAGATGGAAGCTTAAATAACTGACTTTAGATCTTTC
>NW_027713850.1:0-328 GCF_054177405.1 Leptonychotes weddellii | reverse complement strand
TGGGTCATGGAAGACCCCGAGAACAGCCCACAGGGGCTGCCGCGGACCGAGGGTCTGGGACCGGCGGAACCCTGCAGCACTCATCCCTGAATCCTGAAGGCCCAGTGTGGAGGAAGCGTGAGGGTGGGGATGAGAGGGGCAGAGATGGATTGGATGTGACATGAAGCTGGAGGACAGATGGATGGAGGGACTCAGTGTGGAGAGAAGCAAGGGGATCCTGCCCCCAGAGACCCCAAGGGGATGGACACTAAAAGGCAACAAGTATGTGTCTGCATGGGTTGGTGGTCTCAGAGCTTCAGGGGAAGCCAGTTCCTGCTAGTTCTCAGAG
>NW_027713849.1:0-328 GCF_054177405.1 Leptonychotes weddellii | reverse complement strand
TTTTTCTATTCTGAATGAAAGGCTTGCTGGGTAAAGTATTCTTGGTTGCAAGTTTTTTTTTTCCTTTTAGTACTTTGAATATATCATGTCACTCCCTCTGGCCTGCAAAATTTCTCTCAAAAACCTGCTGATAGTCTTATGAGGATTCCCTTGTATGTGACAAGTTGTTTTCTTGTGCTGCCTTTTTTTTTTTTTTTTTTTAAATTTTTATTTATTTATTATTTGAGACAGAGAGAATGAGAGAGACAGAGAGCACATGAGAGGGGGGAGGGTCAGAGGGAGAAGCAGGCTCCCCGCCGAGCAGGGAGCCCGATGCGGGACTCGATCC
>NW_027713848.1:0-328 GCF_054177405.1 Leptonychotes weddellii | reverse complement strand
TTTTTTTTACTGTCCTACCTTATTTTATTATAGTGATTCAGAATACAATAATTAAGTCTCTAGGTAGAACAAGGGTCCAGTATTATGAACGCATTTAAGACTCAAACAGACATGACTCAGGATAAAAAGATACACTTTTTCCAAGTCCATCTATTCCCTCAATACAGTCACTATCAAATTTCAACAGAGATTTTCCTGAAAATTGGTAAGAAGATTCTGAAATGTGTATGAAGGGTTATAGGTCAAGATTTCTCCAAGAGGGTTTTGAAGAACAGCAATATGGTACCTACCATATGTCAGGACTTAATATAAAGGTATAATTAAAACA
>NW_027713847.1:0-328 GCF_054177405.1 Leptonychotes weddellii | reverse complement strand
CACTACATCAGAAACTAATGATGTAATGTATGGTGATTAACATAATAAAATAAAATAAAGAAAATGCAGTATTAGAGTCGGAAGGAACCTTAGAGGTGAATATTCCAATTATTTCATTTTATAGGTGGTGAAACAAAGCTTGGCAATATTGGATAGATTTAACTTCGATACTTGTGAAGTAACTTCTCATTAAATGGGATCTCTGGTGTATGACAAGTTTACTGGCGTTAGACAAGAATGTTGACTTGTCCTTAAAAACAGTGCTTCAGAGCAAGAATTGCGTATAAAGAACTACTTTATATGAAGAAATGGAGTTAAGCTTCTGTAT
>NW_027713846.1:0-328 GCF_054177405.1 Leptonychotes weddellii | reverse complement strand
TCAGGACCTAATCAGTCCCGAAGGGCCTCACCTCCCAATACCGATTGAGCCGTCAGGATTTTAATACATAAATTTGCACGGGATGCAAACATGGACTCCGTAACACAGCTGGTTTTATTTTTTTTCAGATGTTTTTAAATATTCACTTGATTATGCTTCATTTAATAAAAAAGTGTTAACATACTAAAACAAAAAACAAAAAACAAAAACCCAGCAATGAGAAACACTGCTGTGTAATTTTGTAGAATGATTTGCAAGTTTTCTCTCAGATGACTTCTCACTTGCTAGTTTTATTTCTGCAACTCAAAAATAACAACTAAAACACCTC
>NW_027713845.1:0-328 GCF_054177405.1 Leptonychotes weddellii | reverse complement strand
GATCGAACTGGTGTTCCATTTATTTTCAAAGAGGATGCTCTTTTATCAACTTATTTCCTCTTTGTTTTGCTCTACACCTTGGTCATTGGGAAGGCACATCTATCCAACGCTTGTGTCCCATCAAATCTACCTCATATTTATTTTTTCGTGACAAGGGTCCAAAGACCTCCGATATAAAAGAGAAATCTCCTCTCCCATGCTTTCTGATGGGAATGCCTGGAATTTATTGATGGGTGGTTCTTGCCTCTCCTTCCCCTCGTTAATTGTCTCCCATTTTGCCTTTATATCTTGAGTTGGTTAGTTCTACCTCCATTCAAATACTCATTTT
>NW_027713844.1:0-5700 GCF_054177405.1 Leptonychotes weddellii | reverse complement strand
GGCTCCCTTGCTCAGCGGGGAGCCTGCTTCTCCCTCTGCCTCTGTCTGTCTCTCATGAATAAATTAAATCTTTAAAAAAAAAAAGATTTTATTTATTTATTTGAGAGAGAGAGAATGAGAGAGAGCACATGAGAGGGGGGAGGGTCAGAGGGAGAAGCAGACTCCCTGCCGAGCAGGGAGCCCAATGCGGGACTCGATCCAGGGACTCCAGGATCATGACCTGAGCCGAAGGCAGTCGCTTAACCAACTGAGCCACCCAGGCGCCCTAGTTCTTACATTTAAGTCTATGATCCATTTTGAGTTTATTTTTGTGTATGTTAGATAAAGATCTAATCACTTTTTTTTTCTTTTTGGCATATGAATTTCCAACTTTCCCAGAACATTTATTGGAAAGACTATCTTGGGGGGGGCACCGGGGTGGCTCAGTTGTTAAGCTTCTGCCTTCGGCTCAGGTCGTGATCCCAGGGTCCTGGGATCAAGCCCCGTATCGGGCTCCCCGCTCCGTGGGAGGCCTGCTTCTCCCTCTCCCACTCCCCCTGCTTGTGTTCCCTCTCTCACTGTGTCTCTCTCTCTGTCAAATGAATAAATAAAATCTTTAAAAAAAAAAAATAGGGACGCCTGGGTGGCTCAGTCGGTTAAGTGTCTGCCTTCAGCTCAGGTCATGATCCCGGGGTCCTGGGATCGAGTCCCGCATCGGGCTCCCCGCTCCGCGGGGAGCCTGCTTCTCCCTCTGCCTCTGCCTCTCTCTCTCATGAATAAATAAATAAAATCTTTTATAAATAAATAAATAAATAAATAAATAAATAATAGAAGTGTCCCCTTTAAAAAAAAAAAAAAGAAAAGACTATCTTGGGGGGTGCCTGGGTGGCTCAGTTGGTTAAGCATCTGCCTTCGGCTCAGGTCATGATCCCAGGGTCCTGGGATTGAGCCCTGCATCAGCCTTCCTGCTCAGTGGGCAACCTGCTTTTCCCTCTCCCTCTGACCTCCCACGCCCTACTCATGCGCGCTCTCTCTCTTAGATAGACAGACAGAAAGAGAGAGAAGGCGAGAAAGAGAAAAGGAAAGAAAGAAAGAAAGAAAGGAAGGAAAGGAAAGGAAGAAAGGAAGAAAGGAAGGAAGAAAGAAAGAAAGAGAAAGAAAGAAGTGACTATCTTGGGGTACCTGGTTGGCTCAGGTGATGGAGTGTGCGACTCTTAATCTTGGGGTTGTGAGTTCGGGCTCCAGACGGGTGTAGAGATACTTTAACATCTTAAAGAAAAGACTATCATTTCTCCCACCGAAATGCCTTGCACGGTGTCAGAAATCAGTTCACCACAGGGGCGCCTGGGTGGTTCAGATGGTTAAGCGTCTGACTTCAGCTCAGGTCATGATTCCAGGGTCCTGGGATCGAGCCCCACATCAGGCTCCTGGCTCAGCGGGGAGCCTGCTTCTCCCTCTCCCTCTGCCTCTCTCCCTGTTCATGCGCTCTCTCTCTCTCTCTCTGTATCTCTGTGTCTCAAATGAATAAAATCTTAAAAAAAAAAACAGTTCACCATAAATGTAAAGGTTTATTTCTGAACGCTCAATTATGTTCCATTTTTCAATATGTCTGTCCATGTGCCGATACCAAACCGTCCTAATTGCTTTAGCTTTATAGTATTTTTTTTTTCTAGTAGGCTCCGTGTCCAGCATGAAGCCCAGTGTGGGACGTGAACTCATGACCTGGAGATCAAGACCTGAGCTGAGATCAAGAGTCAGATGGTCAGCTGACTGAGCCACCCAGATGCCCATGGTCATAATCGTTTTTATATGTTGCTAGATTTGGCTTCCTAATATTTGGCTGAAGATTTTTGTGTTTACATTCATGAAAGGTATCTGGCTGTAGTTTTATTTTTTTGTGATATCTTTGGCTTTGGTACCATGGCAATACTGGCCTCAAAGAATCAGTTAGGAAGCATTTCCTCCCCCTTTATTTTCTGGAAATGTTTGTGAAGGTTTGGTATTAGTTCTTTATGTTTGACAGAATTTACCAGTGAAGCCAAGATGATCTCGGCTTTTCTTCATGGCAAGATTTGTAATTACTAGGGCGCCTGGCTGGCTCAGTTGGTGGAACATGTGACTCTTGATCTCAGGATCAGGAGTTCCAGCCCCACGTTGGGTGCAGAGCTTACTTTAAAAAAGATTTGTAATTACTAATGTCTTTACTTGTTATATGCCCATTCAGATTTTTCATTCTTTTTAAATCAGTTTTGGTGGACTCTGTCCGTTTCTAGGACTGTGTCATTTCACCTAAGCTGTCTAATTTATTGGCATAAAGTTATTCATCATACTGGGGCACCTGGGTGGCTCAGTCATTAAGCGTCTGCCTTCGGCTCAGGTCATGATCCCAGGGTCCTGGGATCGAGCCCCGCATCGGGCTCTCTGCTCAGCCGGGAGCCTGCTTCTCCCTCTCTCACTCCCCCTGCTTGTGTTCCCTCTCTGTCTCTCTCTCTCTGTCAAATACATAAAATAAAATCTTAAAAAAAAAAAAAAGTTATTCATCATACCTATTTCATTTCTGTAAGATCAATACTCATGTCCCCTCTTTCATGCTTGATTTTTGTAATTTGTATCTTCTCTGTTTTTCTCAGTCTAGCCACAGGTTTGTCAATTTTGTTGATCTTTCCAATTAATCAGCTTTTGGTTTTATTGATATTCTCTACTATTTTTCTGTTTTTACTCCATTGACTTCCACTCTGATCTTTATTTCCTTCCATTTGTTTGCTTTTTTAGTTTGTTTTTCACTCTCTGGATTCATAAGGTGAAAGCTTAATTTTTGATTTGAAATCTTTCTCCTTTTCTAATTTAGACATTTAAAACTATAAATTTCCCTCTTAGTACAGTTTGGCTGCATCATATGAATTTTAATATGTTGTGTTTTCTATTTTTAATTCAGTTCAAAATATGTTCTGACTTTTCCTTGTGATCTCTTCTTTGACCCACATTTAGAAAACTAGTTTAATTTCTTATGTATTGTACATGGAGACAAAGAGGGGAGTCAAGGGGGATTCCAAAATTTTTGACTGGAGCAACTAAAAGGAGGAAAGTGCTGTTGGAGACAGGGAGGAGCGCAAGTGCAGTGGATGTAGGGTGAGAGCAGGAGTTCAGTCCTGGACATCTGAGGTGGAGATTCTCCTGCAACAGTCATGTGGAGATGCAGCAAGGCAACTGGGTACACAAATACTGAGTCTGGGGAGCAGTCCAGGCTGGTGATACAAAATTTAGAAATCTTCAGGGCATGTGTGGTATTTGAAGTCAAAGGACTGAATTACCAAAGGTGTGAATGTCGATAAAGAGGAAGTCTCCGTGAGTAAAGTCAGAGGCAGTTTCATGAAGGAGCTTCTTGTTAAGTTAGGTATGTTAGGATATTTGTAATTTGATCTAGCAAGGACAGAGCCAATTTAAGCATTCTATAAGCCATGGATGTGAAATAAATGTTATCACATGATAACATGTCATATCTGTGACTAATGGAGGCGTTAAAGAGAAGAAAATGATATTAAGAGACCAGATCTCCACATAAACAGACATTTTACAATATGTATATATCAATGTCAGGCTTACTGTATATACGTCTACTAAAATGATAACATCCTTAAATTGTCCATGTTACTGAAACAAGATCCTTACCCCCACACACCTATTTTTTTCTTCTACCCATATGCCTTTCTACCAATATCAGTCATTTAACATATATCTCTTCTGAAAATTGTGAAATCAAAGAAGCAAAATTGTTGCTCTTTGCCACATCTACTGTGAGAATGAAGACCATGCTCAGTAATCAGACTGTCGACATTCCAGAAAATGTCAACATCAGTCTGAAAGGATGCATGCACTGTTATAGTGAAGGGCCCCAGAGGAACCCTGCAGAGGGACTTCAATCACATCAATGTAGAACTCAGTCCCCTTGGAAAGAAGAAGAGGCTCTGAGTTGACAAATGGCAGGAAATAGAAAAGAACTGGCTACTGTCCGCACTATCTACAGTCATGTACAGAACATGATCAAGGTGTTAGACTGGGTTTCCATTACCAGATGAGGTCCATGTATGCTCACTTTCCCATCAACACTGTTATTCAGGAGAATGGTTCTCTTCTTGAAATCCAAAATTTCTTGGGTGAAAAATACACCCGTAGGATTCAGGAGAGTTCTAGTGTTGCGTGTTCAGTATCTCAATCCCAAAAAGATGAGTTAATTTTTTTTTTTTAAGATTTATTTATTTTTAGAGAGAGAGGGAGAGCATTGGGTGGGGGGACAAAGGAAGACGGAAAGGGAGAATCTTGAGCAGACTCCCTGCTAAGCACAGAGTCTGGCGTGGGGCTCGACCCCATGACCCTGAGATCATGACCTGAGCTGAAACCAAGAGTTGGACACTTAACCAACTGAGCCACCCAGGTGCCCTGAAAGATGAGTCAATTCTTGAAGGAAATGACATTCAACTTGTATCAAACTCAGCTGCTTCGATTCAGCAAGCCACAACAGTTAAAAACAAGGATATCACAAAATTTTTGGATGTTTTTCTGATAAAGGAACAGATCAGCAGGCTGATGAATAAGACCTAAGTTGTCCAGCTACGGAAACAGCAAAATGTCAGATGATTTTTCAGACTTATTTGTGATATTTTATTTTATTTGTTTTTTTTATTTGTGATATTTTAAAGATGCAATAAAAGCTGTATTGATTTGGGGCTTTCTCTCAAACCAATAATCCTTTCCAACTATTTGGCAACTATACCATTTAGAAGTTTAAAAAAAAAGGCAGCAAAATTGCTATCCCTCCAACCAGACAGCCACATGACAAAACAAAAGATAGTATGTGTATTCCAAAGCAAGTGTCTGACTCTGCTTACCATGTAAGTCTGTGAGGGTTTACAACACTCCATTCCTTCAAACTTTTTTTGTTGAAGAAGCAGAAGATATAATGCTAAAGAAAAATGGGTCAAGTGAGGGAAATTGTTTTCCAACTGAGATTTGAGATTGAATAGGAAATGGGTGAATTAGACTGAAGAAAGACAGTTATCGGCCATCTGTACGCAGCTCTTCTATATCAAAGGCAGCTTACTTCCAGCTTAACCCATTAACTAAAGCATTCTAGTTTCAAGGTGACATAGAATTTTACAGAAATGTCCCACTTTTAATAATTTGGATCGAAACTAGAATCCCTTTAAATAGGCTTAAAATTGGGCACCTGGGTGGCTCAGTCATTAAGCGTCTGCCTTCGGCTCGGGTCATGATCCCAGAGTCCTGGGATCGAGTCCCAAATCGGGCTCCCTGCTCAGCGGGAAGCCTGCTTCTCCTTCTCCCACTCCCCCTGGCTTGTGTTCCTGTTCTCGCTATCTCTCTCTCTGTCAAATAAATAAATAAAATCTTCAAAAAAAAAATAGGCTTAAAATTTTCAGTAATGTTAATTTTCAAATAATCCTTCAAGAAAAACCTGCTGCTGTGGCAGAAAAAAAAAAATCCATGAGATCTCTGTTTGTCTTAAAGACACACTCCTTGCCTAGCTGCATTCTAGATGCCAAAGTTAGAAATCAGAGAGAAAAGAAATTCACCATCATGAGCGCCTGGGTGGCTCAGTTGGTTAAGCGACTGCCTTCGGCTCAGGTCATGATCCTGGAGTCCCTGGATCGAGTCCCACATCGGGCTCCCTGCTCAGCAGGGAGCCTGCTTCTCCCTCTGACCCTC
>NW_027713843.1:0-328 GCF_054177405.1 Leptonychotes weddellii | reverse complement strand
GATCATCATTTTGCCAAGGTTTTAAGCAGTCTTCTATGTAACCACAAAAGCATTTTCTTATTCCATCGTAGAGATGAACTGGACTTCATTCTTACAGTTGTACACTTAGGTAAAACCAAACATCTAAGGTTTTCCCCAATTCTCGGGGTATATGATCACCTGGGACTTCTGTACTGAGTGACCTTCTTAAGACCATTACAACCCACCACCCCTGCCTTTTCTCTGATTCTGATTTAGGCTATGGGTGTCAGATGATGTGGATGCACACAGAGGTCTGGAGGGTCTGCTCGACAACACGCACCCCTCAAATCCCCTAGTAACATCATGG
>NW_027713842.1:0-328 GCF_054177405.1 Leptonychotes weddellii | reverse complement strand
GGGGCTGTGGGGAGATTCTTGCTTGGGTGGGAAGCACAGGGGAAGTGGGTCGAATGCACTCTCGGTAGCTCCGAGGCCCCAGCCGTGGCTGAGGACAGAGCGGGGAGACGAGAGAAGGAAGTCGGAGTAGCTGCTTGGCCCTCCTGTCCTCCTGGTGAGTGGGAAATTCTGCATCTGTAGGATCTGGGCACTGGGAACTCAGGGAGCTATTTCCAGATGTTGCTAAATTACACCACAACCCACAGCACCAGATTGCAACAACACGGATTCATTTATCTGCACACAGATCTCGACATGAACTGCATTTCAAAATTAAGCAGAAACAGGG
>NW_027713841.1:0-328 GCF_054177405.1 Leptonychotes weddellii | reverse complement strand
TTCAAAATACGTCCATTTTTTAAAAAATAAATGTACTTCAATCCCACTTTATTTACCAAACAGGTGGTGGGCCCGATTTGGCCCATAGTCTGTGGCTTACTGTCGCTTGTCCTAACTCAGATTGTAGTGGGTGTTTGCTTGTTTGTTTGTAGTTTCAGGTGTACAATATAATGATTCAGTATTTGTATATGTTGTGAAAGACCACAGTAAGTCCAGTTAACATCTATCACACATATAGGTATACTCTCCTTTCTCTTGTGAAGAGAATTTTTAAGATCTACTCTCTCAGCGACTTTCAAATATACAATATAGTTAACTACAGTCACCA
>NW_027713840.1:0-328 GCF_054177405.1 Leptonychotes weddellii | reverse complement strand
GATGTAATGTATGGGGATTAACATAAGAATAAAAAAAAATAAATTAAAAAAAAAAAAGACAGCATTGAGAGTAAAAAGACAAACCACAGAGAAAGATGATGTCTTCAATATTTATATCTGGCAAAGAACATACACCTAGAAAATATAAAGAACTCCACAAATCAATACAATGCAGACAACCCAACCTAAAAGAAAATAAAAATATGCACATCAATGGCACAGAAATTATACTGATAGATACATAGAATAAAATGTGTAAGTTTACCAAAAAATATGTCTGAGAATGATCAGGACAATTAACCAAGTGTCTAGCCAAAGGATAAATTCT
>NW_027713839.1:0-328 GCF_054177405.1 Leptonychotes weddellii | reverse complement strand
GAGCCCCGCATCGGGCTCCCTGCTCTGCGGGAAGCCTGCTTCTCCCTCTCCCATTCCCCCTGCTTGTGTTCCCTCTCTCACTGTGTCTCTCTCTGTCAAGTAAATAAATAAAATATTTAAAAAAATAAATTAAAAAATAAATTAACATGTAGTGTATTATTAGTTTCAGAGATAGAGTTCAGTGATCCATCAGTCTTATATAACACCCAGTGCTCATTACATCCCATGCCCTCCTTAACGTCCATCACCCAGTTACCTCATCCCCCCAACCCCCTCCCCTCCAGCAACCCTCAGTTTGTTTTCTAGAGTTAAGAGTCTCTTGTAGTTT
>NW_027713838.1:0-328 GCF_054177405.1 Leptonychotes weddellii | reverse complement strand
GCGCCTGGGTGGCTCAGTCGTTAAGCGGCTACCTTCGGCTCACGTCATGATCCCAGGGTCCTGGGATCGAGCCCCGCATTGGGCTCCCTGCTCGGCGGAGAGCCTGCTTCTCCCTTTCCCTCTGTCTGTTGCTCTGCCTACTTGTGCTCTCTCTCTCTGTGTTAAACAAATAAATAAAAATCTTTAAAAAAAAAAAAAAGACTTAAAAGGAATAAAAACTGACAAAATTGAGATACACCAGACAGATCTTCAAAGATTAAATGCCAATCTTAGCCTTTAAACATATTGTTAGTTAGAACTACCCTATAGTGGTATTTCAGTGATAATG
>NW_027713837.1:0-328 GCF_054177405.1 Leptonychotes weddellii | reverse complement strand
TATCACATACCTGGCAATAGCTGGTGGCCCACAGTGTTCATCTCTTTCCTAATTTGCTGGTTAAAATGAGATCTTCTGTCCTAACATCAAGCATTCCCCTTCATTGTACTGCCTAGAATTATGCAAGTGAGACCACATCACCCCATTTTCAAATTCCCCCCAATGAATGGATTTAATGTGTTTCTTTTTTTTTT
Source organism: Leptonychotes weddellii (assembly GCF_054177405.1). Lineage (NCBI taxonomy): Eukaryota > Metazoa > Chordata > Mammalia > Carnivora > Phocidae > Leptonychotes > Leptonychotes weddellii. The sequence continues at coordinate 134 of NW_027713837.1, read as the reverse complement.
TTTTTTCAACGTGTTTCTTGCAAAGAAACAGACTGGCAGATCAGAGCTCCCCCCAGATTTACTAAAAATAATTGAATTTTACACTTAAAATAAGTGAATTTTTGGTATGTACATCACACCTCAAAAACAAAATC
>NW_027713836.1:0-328 GCF_054177405.1 Leptonychotes weddellii | reverse complement strand
GAGAAACAGCATGAGAGGGGAGAGGGTCAGAGGGAGAAGCAGGCTTCCCGCTGAGCCGGGAGCCCGATGTGGGACTCGATCCCAGGACCCTGGGATCATGACCTGAGCCGAAGGCAGTCGCTTAACCATCTGAGCCACCCAGGCGCCCAAAATAAATAAAATCTTAAAAAAAAAAACAAAACTGAACACCCCAAAACCAGGGTGAACTGTTTTTGGTTGGTAATCATACAACAATGTGCAGGAAGGGTGATGTGCCCTGAGGACACAGAAGCTTCATGTTTGAGACTCTCCACACTTTACCCTAAGTGTCTCTTGATTTGTATCCTTT
>NW_027713835.1:0-328 GCF_054177405.1 Leptonychotes weddellii | reverse complement strand
TTCCTTCCTCCCTTCCTACTTTCCTTCCTCCCTCCCTCCCTCCCCTCCTTCCTTCCTCCCTTCTCTCCTTCCCTCCCATCCTTCCTTCCCTCCTTTCTCCCTCCCATCTTTCCTTCCTCCATCCTTCCTTCCTCCTTCCCTCCCTCCCTTCCTTCCCTCTTTCCTTCCTTCCTCTCCCCCTCCCTCCTTCCTTCCTTCTCTCCTTCCTTCCTTCACACATGCAACACACTGCTCATGTTCCACCCATAAAAATGCCCCAACTCTTGCCACTTCCACGCGTGCCTGTCCAGTTTCCAATTGTCAGTACCTGTAACTCTCCCCTGAGTGC
>NW_027713834.1:0-328 GCF_054177405.1 Leptonychotes weddellii | reverse complement strand
TTACCCAAAGAATTCCTCTTCTAGATTTCTTCACTACTTCTCTGATATGACTACAAATCCTGTCATCACAAATAGACATCTGTAGACTTGAAAGGCATATAGAAAACTGGAATTTTTCCAAAAAATGAAACTACATTGATAAAATGCAAAAGCTCTGGTTTCAGATTTGCCTTTCAGAGTCCCTATGGGACTCAAGGAAAGATTCTTTACTTGAGCTTCTGCACCAGTGAAGAGTGTAGGATACTAATTAATGGAGTAAGAACAGTCTTGGAGTCAGACAACCTGGGTCTGAATCCCCATTCTTCTATTTACTAAATGGGTGTCCTCA
>NW_027713833.1:0-5700 GCF_054177405.1 Leptonychotes weddellii | reverse complement strand
AAGTACAGCGAGCTGTGTGCATGCTGAGCAACACCACAGCCATCGCTGAGGCCTGGGCTCGCCTGGACCACAAGTTTGACCTGATGTATGCCAAGCGTGCCTTTGTTCACTGGTATGTGGGGGAGGGCATGGAGGAAGGAGAGTTTTCCGAGGCCCGTGAGGACATGGCTGCCCTTGAGAAGGATTATGAGGAGGTTGGAGCGGATAGTGCTGAGGGAGATGATGAGGGTGAAGAGTATTAACCTGTCTGCTACGATTTTGCACTCCATTGTCTTGGGACTGTCTTATTTCTGTTCTGGAAGCTGTCTGTTGTGGCCCTAACTTGTCAATAAAAGTGGTGTTTCTGTTTTAAACGTCATGCTGCTTCTGTATCACAGTAAATACTAGCCCCACTTATTTAAGGCCATTTGGGGAGGGAGGAGGCTGGCACAGGATCTGCCCAATCATTTGATGGCAGGTGGCTTCAGTGCCATGCACTGTGCTAAGTGGTTTGTCTGTTTCACTGCAGATCTGGATTGATGAGCGGTGACAGAATCATTGTAAGCAAGGCAACAGGCTCAGATGGGACCAGTGTCTCTCAAACTTCAGTGTGGATGTGAATCACATGTAGATACTAAGATGTAGACCCAAATCTGAAGGGGAGCTTTGGACACTGCATTTTTAACAAGCTTCCAGCTCCTCTTGGTGTGCTGGGACTACATGTGAAGTAGCAAGGGGCTAGGTGACCTAGCTGGTAGATGGTGGGGCCATTCAAGATGGTGGGCCAAGACTCGGGCTACCAAAACTACTGCCATCAGGACTTAATATTGTCTTACAGTCACGTGGGAAGGGCTTGGAATTGTGCTGATTTATTCCACACTTAGCCAAAACCTACAACGGCAAATAAGATTGACTTGACGTTACTGCTTGGAGAAAGTGGAGCTGGCTGAGACAACAAAATTGCAGTAGTCACAAGTTGTTACAGTATTGGTACTCGACCCAATTTATGTCCTGGGGAATAGCTGCAGTAGGAAAAGAAGGAAAATGGAATGATGTGTGTGTGTAGGAAACCTTGGAGAGGGAAGATCCCCAATTTGGACCTTCCAAGTACATGTTAGAAGCAGGGTGGTTCCTGATGAAATGAGGGTGAGGGAAGGCAAGGCATGAATGTCGTGAGTGGCCGGACGGTGTGGTGATGGGTACTCGGGGACCAGTAGTGTGGCCGATAAGGTGGAACTGAGCAGTGGAAAGGGCTGGGCCTCAGGCAGAATGGAGGAGCCAGTTTTGGTGCTTGGGTGCTGGCCCGAGTGGGTATGTCACACAAGTGGCAGGAGATGGGGACTGCTACAGAGCTGCACGTGTGTTCGCCTTGGCTCCATGACTGACCGTATTCTACTGGGGCTCCGTTCCCTTCTTCCTTTTCCCACTGGTGTTTTCACCCCTGACTCTGAGGAAAGCATCTAAAAAACATGCACGTTCCTTTTGGGAGCACAGTACTGCCTCCTGCCCAAGGTGCTTCAACTTAGTGCCCCGGGAGGCTCCCAACAGCTTTCTTCTTAGAGTGGCCATGGTCTTAAAACGCCCTTCAAGGCAAGGTTCAGCCCAGCCCCATCCTTGAGCACAGAGACAGCTATTGCTACTTATCGGATGGGCCAGATTCCTCTTGCAGCCATGCGGGGTCAGGGATGAAAATGAACCTCCAAAAGGCCAGGCAGTCCAGCCACCAGAGGGGCACCTGGAGGTTTTCCCAATTTAGGAGATGTGCCAATTGCCAGTTTGAGCTCTGGCAGACACTGGGCACTCACATGCGAGAAGGAGTGGATACATCATCCAGCATCGGCCGAGTGTGACACCCCGTGGTACCTGAGAGGTCCATTCGCTAAGCCAGCGTTTCCCAAGCACAGTGCCCCGAAACGGGGTTTAGGGATTGCCAAGTATAATCCCTCAGTCTTCAAAACAGCCTGGTGAAACCTGAAGATAGCCTGGAGCCCCTGGGCCAGTCAGCCCTAACCAGGAACGACCCCTCCACTGACCTCAGTAAGCCTTTACAGATAAATTATTTTCTACATGTGCCAAGACGTGAAAAAGGCTGGAAACCATTAAGCAGCCACAATGGTGTGGGGGTGAAAGAGAAGAATTAAGTTGAGAAAAAACATTCCAGTGGAGCAGAGCCTGGGGAATTGGAAGAGCAAAGTGCCAGTGGTTGGGGAGGGATCTGTCCTTCCAATGATTTTTTTTTTCCCCTCCTGTGTTGGTGAGAGAGTGAATAGACGTTTGCCTGCAGCAAGAACAAATATACCCCAAGGTCTAGGTCACCGCTTTGTGGCTGACAATCATCTGATCTGCCCTTGAGCACAAATGGCAAATCTGGACTCAGAACGGCTGCCGGCTGCCACGGCTGATGCTGCTGAGGCTTGATGGGGATAAATGGAGAAAGGCTCTGAGTGCAGGCTTCGAGATTGGCTGGGGCCCCAGATTCTGGCTGTGTGGACAGAGGGCTTAGGCTGCCCTCAACTGACCTGACCAGAGGGGCAATCTGCTTCTGCGCCATGGAGGCTGCTGGCCACTGAGGGCCCTGTGGGCACAAGCATGGCTGCTTTGAGCTGGGGTGAGGGAAGAATGACCAGGAGGGACGCGTGCAGGCTGCATACTTACTGTTCTGTGTTCTGTGGCCAGTGGGGTCGAGCTTGGAGAGAGCCTGTCCTCAGGCCTCTGACTTCTGGAAAGTGTGTGGCAACTCTGAGTGGGTTGTGGGAGGAAGGGGAGGCTCCGTCAGGGTAGGAGTGTTTTGTGATCTTCACAACACCCTTGGAGGTGATGTTATACCCATTTCCACAGCTGAGGAAGTTGAAACCCAGAGAGCTTCAATCTCTAGCCTAAGGCTACAGAACAAGTGGTCAAACTAAAATTTGACCCCAGAACTCCGATTCCAAAGCCCTTGCTCACTCCTCTGCTGAGTAGTCTCCCAGGGAGGACAAGGGCCACATCTTGGATTGTGTCGGGCCTGAGGCCCACCCGCGGCCAGCCCCTGCCCGGAGCCCTTGCCCTGGGCATTCGTCGGATCACTTTCTAGGAGCCCCATTCCCGGGCCCAGTGGCGGCAGGATGATCCAGAGTGGCAAGGCCAGCCGGTTCCCACTGTCCAGGCTGTAGCTTCTCCAGTGAAGGGGCTTTTTTGTCCAGTCCTCTCTCTGAACTCAGCGAATCCATTGTCAGCTCATGGTCAGAGAGCTGCTACCACCCACCCGGACTCCTGCTAACAAGACACCAGCCACCGTGCGGACGGGACAGCTCGTGCCCAGAGCACCGGGGCCAGAATGGTCAGCTCTTGTCGGCCATGGCCACAAGGTGAAGCCGGCAGAGACGGCCCAGGCAGAGCGCCCCCGGAGCCCAATGCCGGGGCAGCACAAGGTGAAGGGAATAGAGCCCCCGCGTGTTGGGGTGGAGAAGCTTCCCAGCTTCTCCCCCATGGAGGAAGTCCTCTCTGCTGACTCTCATTAGCCTGTCACTGTCCCATTTGTTCAAGAGCCTGGTTTCGGAGTTTGTCAGTCCTGAGCGGGTTCTGGGAAAACGGTTTTTCCCCCCTCCACCGTTCCCTCTGAGTCTGCAGCAGGAAAGAAACAGCAGCAGTGACGCTTGCTAGAGACTTGTCTCCTTGAGTCATAATACAGAGAATGCTTTTAAACACCTGTCTCACCACCAGGTTTCTTTTTCATTCGCTTTCAAATGAGAACAGAATGTTGGGTGCCTGGGTGGCTCAGATGGTTAAGCGTCTGCCTTCGGCTCAGGTCATGATCCCAGGGTCCTGGGATCGAGTCCCGCATCGGGCTCCCTGCTCCTTGGGAGCCTGCTTCTCTCTCTCTCTCTCTCTGTCTCTCATGAATAAGTAAAAAATAAAAATCTAAAAAAAAAAAAAAGATTAAAAAAAAAAAAAGCAAATGAGAACAGAATGTAAAGCTACCCTAACTACACAAGAGTTTTGTCTAGATTCACGCGTTAGTCTAACTCACTGAGGGTGACGAGGTGGGTGTAAATTCAGTGTCACTGCTGTCGCCCTCCACCCCCTCCCCACACTCTCTTCTTACCAAATACCTCATTCGGCTCACAGGACATACCTAGCCTGACAGTAAACTAACACTAAAATGCCCTTGGCAAAGGTAATCACATCCCATTATACTATTATAACAATCATTTCCATGTTTCAGTTTAACTCATTTGGTATTTTCCAAGAACCTAATTGGTGCAAGTCACTGTGCTGGATACCCTAGGGTTTATGTTTAGCTTTTCTGTCTCCCACCTCCGTCCCCGCACCGTAGAGACCGATCACAGAGGCACAACCCTAATTCAAGGCAGTATGGGCCCCATGTCTGAAGAGATTGTCACACGTGGCCGCCACTGTTACGCATCTACCCCAAAGCCATCCCAGCTGGTGGTTTTCCCTGCCAGCAGCCTGCTTCTGTTCAGGTGTCGGGCACCCGTGGGCGTCAGGGCAAGCTGGGCCTCCCCACCACTAGGGTGAATCTTAGTCCCAGCTGATGAAGGCAATTCCAGTTCTCTAGCCAGGCAGTGGCCAAGGGAGCAGCACGTGATGCAGTTACGGAAATGAGAGGTGAGGTAACGTCTGCTGGTGGGGAGTGAGGGGAAGATGTTCTTAGAAAACTGTCCTTGCTCTTGAAAAGGAATGCAGGGAAAGGATTTTCTGTCTCTTGCAATACTTGGATATTATTGCGTGAGTACATGATGCTTGGTGGTGCTGCAGTCATTTCATGACCATGAGGGGACAAACATGAGGACAAAAGCTAACACTCTGGGTGTGACAGAGCAGAGAGAGGAAAAGAACCTGGGTTCCTGGTGGGATGTTGAGCCCCTGAATTAACCAGCCTTGAAACTTCTCTGCCTCTTGCTTTCTCATTATGTGAGATTAAAAATCCCCTTCTTGCTTTTTTAAAAAATTTAAGTTCCATTAATTAACACATAATGTATTACTAGTTTCAGAGATACAGGCCTGTGATTCATCAGTCTCATACAACACCCAGTGCTCATCCCATCGCGTGCCCTCCTTAATGCCCATTACCCAGTTACCCCATCCCTGCACCCCCCTCCCCTCCAGCAACCCTCAGTTTGTTTCCTATGATTAAGAGTCTCTTATGGTTTATTTCCCTCTCTGATTTCGTCTTGTTTTATTTTTTCCTCTCTTCCCCTATGATCCTCTGTCTTGTTTCTTAAATTCCACATATGAGTGAAATCATAGGATAATTGTCTTTCTCTGATTGACTTATTCCACTTAGCATAATGCCCTCTAGTTCCATCCATGTTGTTTCAAATGGCAAGATTTCTTTTTTTTTATGTTATGTTAATCACCATACATTACATCATTAGTTTTCGATGTGGTGTTCCACGATTCATTATCTGCGTATAACACCCAGCGCTCCATGCAGAACGTGCCCTCTTTAATACCCATCACCAGGCTAACCCATCCTCCCACCCCCCTCCCCTCTAGAACCCTCAGTTTGTTTTTCAGAGTCCATCATCTCTCATGGTTCATCTCCCCCTCCGATTTCTCCCCCTTCATTCTTCCCCTCCTGCTATCTTCTTCTTCTTCTTCTTTTTTTTAACATATAATGTATTATTTGTTTCAGAGGTACAGATCTGTGATTCAACAGTCTTGCACAATTCACAGCGCTCACCTTTATTTATTTATTTGACAGAGAGAGACACAGCG
>NW_027713832.1:0-328 GCF_054177405.1 Leptonychotes weddellii | reverse complement strand
TTGAGAAGCAGTAGCTACCTATGTTAACTTAATCCTTTGATGTTGTTGCAGAGAGTTCTTCACTATTTATATTTAATTTCACAGGTTTTTTAATCTTGTTTATATCTGAGTTTGTGCAGTGATTTTCTGATTTAGGATTTTGGGTGATGTCTCTTAAGAGTTGGAGGTCAGATAAGAAAGGGAAATAATACAATAATTTGTACTATAGAGTTTGATGCTACTTCTGTAATTGGGTTATCTTCTGTAAGTAAGCACTGTCAACCTTAAAAATAAAATAACCAACAGATGAATGAATGGATAAAGAAGATGTGGTATATATATATATATA
>NW_027713831.1:0-328 GCF_054177405.1 Leptonychotes weddellii | reverse complement strand
GGAATCAGCCCCAAACGAACTTTTCCTCCATGTTCAGGAAGAGGTGGTACAGGGGCAAGACTTGGCCGCCCTGTGTGGAAGATCCTTGTTGCCTGCAATACCCCTGGACCAAGGAGGGCTGCGTTCTTGAGACAGGGGGCCGCTGCGGCGGCCGCAGAAAAAACCACCCGGGACAGCATGGTCAACCAGGGTCCGCACAGTAGGCTCTGCGTCCCAGTGACCCGGGTCCCAGCCAGCAATTATTAAGTGAGGGCACATTGTACATCAGCATTAAGGTCCATGACAGACAATGGGAATACAAACAGGAAATACAAAATAATTCCACTTT
>NW_027713830.1:0-328 GCF_054177405.1 Leptonychotes weddellii | reverse complement strand
TCCTTGTGTTAGGAGGGAAAGGCCGTGCGTGGGAACCACAGTAGCTAAGGTGAGCAGGGCTCTGGATGAAAGAGCAGGGTGGGGGCTCAGCACCTGGGAGTGTGGTTTCCAGGTTACACCAGCAGGTCAGAACGGACTTCCTCAAGAAGGAGACTTCCGAGAAAAGACTGGAAGGAGGTGAGGAGTGACCGTGGACATCTGGGGGAGTCACTTTCCTGGCACAGGTGACAGCCCGTGGAATGGCCCTCAGGTGGGAGCCTGCCTGGCCTGTTCCAGGAGCAAGAGGTCAGTGTGGCCGGAGCATACGTGAGCCCAGGCAAGACAGGTA
>NW_027713829.1:0-328 GCF_054177405.1 Leptonychotes weddellii | reverse complement strand
GAAGAAAAAAAAGAAGAAGATAGTAGGAGGGGAGGAATGAAGGGGGAGAAATCAGAGGGGGAGATGAACCGTGAGAGATGATGGACTCTGAGAAACAAACTGAGGGTTCTAGAGGGGAGGGGGGTGGGAGGATGGGTTAGCCTGGTGATGGGTATTAAAGAGGGCACGTTCTGCATGGAGCACTGGGTGTTATGCACAAACAATTAATCATGGAACACTACATCAAAAACTAATGATGTAATGTATGGTGATTAACATAACAATAAAAAAATTTAAAAAAAAAAGAGTTGGACGCTCAGCCGACTGAGCCACCCAGATGCCCCTTACT
>NW_027713828.1:0-328 GCF_054177405.1 Leptonychotes weddellii | reverse complement strand
TAAGCAAATTCAGAAAAAGAACTGTTAACTTGTGCTCTTTTTCTATGTCTCTTCTGCCTCTATAGATGAAAAGTAAAACACCTAAAAAGCCAAACTGGCAAATTAACCCTTGCCTGGTCATCTACCTACATCCCCAAGGAGATTCGAGTATCGCCTTTCCCAGAGGGGAGACTGAAGACAGAATAGCAATGCCCGAGTTAGGGAAGGCGTTAGCCCTGGGACAACTCTCAGCATGACAAAATCACCAGAAATCTTCAGTTCTCCATTGAAATGTTCCTAATTTTGTCGACGACACCAATATAAGCAATATTCTGTCGTTGTTGTTTTC
>NW_027713827.1:0-328 GCF_054177405.1 Leptonychotes weddellii | reverse complement strand
TGTTTGTTTGTTTGTTTTTAAGTAATCTCTCTGCCCAACATGGGGTTCAGACTCACAACCCCAAGATCAAGAATCACATGTTCTACCTACTAAGCCAGCCAAGTGCCCTGATATCCACATTTTTAGAATGATTACGCTGGCTGCCTTTGTGGAGGTGTGAGATAAAATGCAGTGTGAGTGATGGGAGGCCAAAGCAGTCTTGGGTGAGCAGTGATGATAGCCTGAGTTAGGGGGGTGGGCAGTGGGGATAAAGAGGTGTGGACAAGTCTGAGAGATATTTAAGTGGGAGAATTCAAGATGAGGGAAGGAAAAGTCAATAATGATAACC
>NW_027713826.1:0-328 GCF_054177405.1 Leptonychotes weddellii | reverse complement strand
TTGACTTCTGAATACGTTGAGTATGTACAAGAGCTCACATATCCTTGGATCAAAGTAGACACCACCGCCAGGTATCCTGTATGATGAAGTAGGTGCTGGGGAAAACCCACACCGTTTGAAGACCATTCTGTAACCAAACAAGGAGACCAGTGAATTAGAGAGATTCGATAACATTTTTAAAATAAAAAGTAACTGCAGACACACGTGCATATATATGTTTAACTTATAACAAAAGATAGATAACGTAGGGCGCCTGGGTGGCTCAGTTGGTTAAGCGACTGCCTTTGGCTCAGGTCATGATCCTGGAGTCCCTGGATCGAGTCCCGCA
>NW_027713825.1:0-328 GCF_054177405.1 Leptonychotes weddellii | reverse complement strand
TTTTTTTTTTAAAGATTTTATTTATTTATTTGACAGAGAGAGAGATAGCGAGAGCAGTAACACAAGCAGGGGGAATGGGAGAGGGAGAAGCAGGCTTCTTGCCGAGCAGGGAGCCCGATGTGGGACTCGATCCCAGGACCCTGGGATCATGACCTGAGCCGAAGGCAGACGCTTAACGACTGAGCCACCCAGGCGCCCTAACTGGATGTTTTTTAATTGATAGAAATTACTATAGGAAGTAAAACTCAATTTATACTTCAAAATTAGTAGAAAGGGGAAATGGAAATATAGAAAAAATTAACAACTCAATAGAATACAAAGGAGACAG
>NW_027713824.1:0-328 GCF_054177405.1 Leptonychotes weddellii | reverse complement strand
TGGAATAAAACAGAACTGAATGACAAAATTTATGTGCATTACCATTAGTGTATTGATAAAATAGAAATGCTAATACATAAAGATATAAATATTTATTAATATAAATGTACCAACATTTTATAAGAATTTTAAACTTGGTTGGCTTCCTTTACCTTTCCACTTAAACCCTAAAAGGATAGAGTCTAAAACATTTATTCATTTACATTTCTCTCTCTCTCACACACACACACATACACAAACACAGCACACAGCACACTATGGTGTACACATACTCACATGCTGTTTAATGGGTCCTTAGCCACACAGTAGGAAATACACCCTATCCTCT
>NW_027713823.1:0-328 GCF_054177405.1 Leptonychotes weddellii | reverse complement strand
CTCTGTATATCAACCAAAAGCAAGCAGACAGTGGACCTGCTTTTATACTTTTAAGAATGGAAGTACACTGGATGAGATACACATTTAACTGGCACTTCCCAGTTTGTTCCATGCATAGGAGATAGAGTACAAGTAGAAAACAAAAGTCTGAGGTCAGAGCTGCTAAAAATTGATGAGGATGGGTAAGTACATGAAAGGATGAAACCAGTGAAGGAGTGGCCCCCAAATCTGCATGTAAACTCTCCCAAAGTTCGCCTGCACATATGTTGATACAGACGCTAATGAATTTAGCAGAAAAACAGAAGGCTAAAATACTGAACAGGCATTT
>NW_027713822.1:0-5700 GCF_054177405.1 Leptonychotes weddellii | reverse complement strand
GTTAACTTTGAAAGACTAAAGAATCATGGTAAAAAAGCCATGAATTCTATGTGCTGTATTCCCCTAGCACTGGAGTTCTGCCGTTCTCATTGATCAGTAAACTTGGTCTTGGCTGGCTGTTCTTGCTGATCATCTGGGGCAGAGGCCTGTTGCCATGGTTCCCAGATATCTTTGCTGGAGGCGGAATTGCACCACCCTTGCTGGGTCTGGGCTAAGTAATCTGCTCGGGTTTGCTCTCGGGAGCTTTTGTTCCCTGCAAGCTTTCCGTGCAGCTTTGGAGGATGAGAGTGAAAATGGCGGCCTCCCAATCTCCACCCCAGAGGAGCTGAGAACTCAGGGCCCCACCCCTCAGTGCGCCCCCAGAGAAAAGCAGTCAGTCACTCCTGCCTCTCCGGTCTCCGGCTGCACTCTGTGCTCACCCGGCTTGTGACGGAGAGTTTATATCTCTTGTACACGACCCCTTTTGGAGTCTCCAAACCCTGCAGATCCCTGTGGTGCGCTCTTGCGCCACTCCTCCCCTGGGAGGAAGGTGAGTCTCCCTGGATCTGCCACTTGTTGGGTTCCTGCTGGAAGAGCAGTGGCCTGCCTGTGCCACAGATCACGGTTTATGGCCACCCCGAGCTGAGAGCCCACTCCTCGGCTCCGTCTTTGCAGCCAGCTTCCCCGCTCCAGTACCTGGGAGGTCTGCTGCACTCAGGCACCCCTGGTCTTTCTGTGACCCCGAGGGTCCTGAGACCACACTGTTCCAGCGAGGCTTCCACTTCCTGCTTAGCCACTGGAGCCATGTCCCTCAGTGGAGCTGACTTTTAAAAGTTCTGATTTTGTGCTCTGGGGCTCTATCATTTGCCGGTAGCAGCTGATGGAAGCTCCCTCCCCCTGCTGTCTATCTTCCCGAATATTGCCTCGGATTCACTTCTCCACACATCCTACCTTCCAGAAAGTGGTCGCTTTTCTGTTCAGAGAGTTGCTGCTATTCTTTTCTTTGATCTCCTGTTGAGAACGTAGGTGTTGAGAATGGTTTGATCCCTATCTAGCTGAATTCCTGGGACCAGACAAAATTTAGGTCTCCTACTTCACCATCTGGCTCCTTCCCTCAAGATGAATGATCCTTACCTTGTCCCTATTTCTCATTTACAGTAAATGAAATGTTAGTAACTAAAAGATCTTATATAAGGTATAATGTGTAAAACAGTGAAATATTCTGCTGTATAAGAATTAATCAAGATGCCAAGTCAAGCCTTATATCTGAATGGAGATGGCTGAGCATGCCTAACAACAATAAAAATAGAAGTCATTCTTTTTTTTAGCAACCAGGCATTGGGCTTTATCTAACATATTTCTTGTAGCAACCCAACTAGATATCAATAGACATATAATATTCTTATCCCCATTTTACAAGTGAGGAAACTGATACTCAAGGACACTAAGCATCTTGCCTAAGATCAGATAGTAATTAGGGGAGCTGATGCTAAAACAAGGTTCTGTCTTATACTACAGTTTATGTTGCATCCATATGTATTCTAGGACAGGGACTCAATGCATCATATTCTCTCCTGGGAGTTATCTTTCTAAGGGCTGGAGCATTAGCTGAATAGATCTTTCCTTTTGAATACAGGTCAGGGGCAGTTTTCATTATTTACCATCTTGAGGGAGATGCTACCATTGTCCTTGGTAGGACTTATGCAACTCACCTTCTATTCTAGCCACAGCCAAAACCTGGAGCCAACATTCCCTAGAACTCTCACTTAGCTATATACAGTTCAGAACGGCAATGAAGGTATTGATCAAGAGACCAATGTTTGGAGTGGCCAGATTTTGGTTCATGTGACTTTACCTTTCCAAAACTCAGTTTATTCATTCATAAAATGGAGATAATAATAGTCCTTACCATATAACAGGCTTATTGGGAAGGCTAAATGAGACATTTACATAAAATAGTTAGCACAGCACCAGGCTCACAGTAAGTGTCACAAAATTATAGATGATTATATGTAATCAGCAGTGGCAACAAGAAAACCTCATGCATACATCCACAGTCACAGTCACACACATGGAATTAATTGTGAGGTGTGACTCTAGCATGGAAAGTCAGAGATCAGACTTTTATCCCTCTAGAATGAACTAATGGGCATGGACCTTGGCACCACGATAGGATTTGAATAATTTTCAGGGCATTAGAGTCAATGTATAGAAGACTGTAATCCCCTCCAAAAAAATATGGCTAAACCAGGCTCTGGCTTTCTCTAAAGAACCCCCTACCCTCCACCCTAACACCATTCACACACATTGCACAGAAGGGCAGAAGTTGTCTCATTTTCGATCAGATTTGCAAAAGAAAAGCTAATTGTTCCACTGAATGTTGGCATATTGCAAGCTAAGTGTGTCATACTATGGAGAGTTAACTCAAATGATGAAGGAATTTAAAAAAATTCCCACATCTAAAACAGATGTATAGGCAGGATCCATAAGTGGTAGTCAATTCATGAATTAAGAAAATAAGTGAAAGGATAAATGCACATTTCAAGATCTAAGTCTTTGTTCAATATTTTAAACACATGGCTGATTTCAAAGTTCCTGTAACCACTGAGTTGGAAAGCAACCCACTCAGAAGTAGCTGGCACCTTGGAGGAAAGGATTAGAATTCCTTGTGTCCTTGATATGTTAAAGAAGTGATCAGAAACAATCAGACTGAAGCCAGTGAGGCTGAGAAAAACACACTCTGTGAGCAGAAGGTGGTGCAGAGCTGGCTTTGTGTAGCCCCAGTTAAGAGAACTAACCCCAAGTGGAAGCATTGCTAAAAGTCAGAGGCACTGCTAGGCAGCATTAATGAGAAGATTTGGACTGCACGGGGCTTGGGAGGCATCTCTCACTACCTTTTCATTGGCACAAGGCAGAGCACACTTCAATACCATGTGAGATCCATGGGAAGGGAAGAGTTGAAGCTGAGGAATGCAGGCGTCTGTAAAGGAAGAAAGACAGTTGATGTAAAGACCACAGGAAGCAACTATTGCCCAGGGAGATGGAAAGAAGAAACAGGCTCAAAATTACAGTGATGGGACAGAGATTAGCTAAAAGAAGAAACTGAGAAAGTGGTAGCAGAAACCTTGAAACGTTACGTTTAATAGCATCTCTTTTTTTTAGAGTAATTTGAAGTGAAGTTTGGTGAGAAGGTGGAAGATGGTGCTGGTTAATTTGTGAAGCCCCTTTCAGTCATCTAAACACTGATAGGCTAAGCAGGAATGTTAAGAAAGTCTTTTGATTAGGACTTATTTCTAGGTTCTCCATGTGTACACTAAGTGATCTCACCTCCAGGTAGTTGTTTTAGTTATTCTGTTTGGATCAAATGCTCCATCCCTGTATAATATTCCTACCATGCCTTCAAGGCCTAGCTCAAATGATACCCTTTCCAGGAAGTCTTTCCTAACGCTGGAAGTACACTTTACTCTTTCTGAACCCCTCCACACCGTTGTACTATGGTTGCCTCCCTTGTGATGCTTTCTGTCATAGAATCTCTGGCTATTCCTTTAAATGTCCTTCTTATCCAGAATTATCCACATATATTAAGTGCTAAGTAATATTTGATGAAAGCCTAAATGAGCAACGCTTTCTTTTGCTGGCACTTGTGGAAACTCTAGTGTTGGCAGAAATTTTCAGCCACATGTGAAAGACTAACTCCTGACAAATACCAAGAGACAAAGGGATGTTTCCCAGGTGGCTTCCTGTGAAACGGGATTTGAAAGTCAAGGAAGAGTTCACCTCTGCTACTGTGATTTGTATAGACCTACTTTATTTGAGTAGAATCCACAGAATCTAGAAAAACGTGGGAGTAAAAAGAACAGTAGATATTAATTAAAACATAAAAAGGTGAAGAAATCTCTCCAAGTCATTTGTGTTAGGAGAGGGACTTAAAACAATGAACAGACCATGAGAGGCTTTTTCACCTACAGGCATAATTATTTTATAAGTTCCTATTTCAAAGTCTCATGGAGTTCTGTTGTTGATATGACTGGTTTGGGCCCTGTGACCTCACTAGGCAGCCTTTTTTACACAGTTCTATAAATTGGTAACCAATATGAAGAAAGTTGATAAGCTCTATAAAAACTCTCTTGAAACTCATTGTTTCTCAGACAAGATGAAAAATGATGAACTTCTGTGGCATACCTGTAAATTTTAAATCTTGTGTAAAATGAGTCACATTCTCTTTCAAGCTTCATTCCATTCTCTGTGGAGATAAAGGGAAAATTACAAAGATTGGGAAGACAAACCAGAGTTCTCTAAAACAGAAAAGCCACATCCCAGAAGACATGGGATTTTCCTTCTTTAGGAGAAATGACTCCTAAAAGGCCCTAGTCTATATCTGCTTGTTCAAAATGAATTGTATCTACTATAACAAGTACTTTTGTCCTCTAGTATGAAAATATCCCAATTTAAGATAATATCTTAATCACATGAAAAAAATTTAATCTTTTTATTTAAAAACACGAAATGTGGTGGTAACCTATAGTGGTTGAGGGTAAAAGATATAGAAATGTCATAAAAGGCAGTGTCATTTTGGATCTTTGACAACTAACCCTGGTTTCTTAGTTACTGTCCTTTTTAATGGCTACCTGTGGCTTTCAGTGTTGGGACCCTGCCTTGAGAATGTGTGTTTGGTGGTCTTCATGTTATCATCTGTAGGGGCAGCTATGATGCTTTGTCACCCAAGGCAGATGACTATTTTTCCTGTATTCTCAAGGATGGGCATTCTCTAACTCATCTACGCATCTAAGTGATATGTACATCAAGACCATGCCACCAATCTACCTCTAAATTTAGCTTGCAGATAATAATGATATTTTTAAATGGCATCAGCAGAAAAGTGGAGTGTGTTTTTGTTTTTGTTTTTGTTTTGTCTTAGAGAGAGAGAGCAGTAGGGGGAGGGGCAGAGGAAGAGGGAAGGAGAGGCTCTTAAGCAGGGTGCACACTGGGTGGAGCTCAATATCAGGACCCTGAGATCATGATCTCAGACAAAATCAAGAGTTGGATGCTTAACCAACTGAGCCACCCAGGCGTCCCAGAAAAGTTTTTCTTTAGGGCAGTCATTCTAGGGGAAAGCAAAATATTTTAAAAAGTAAATTCTACATTTCTCATTACTTGAGATTGAATCAGTTCAGTACTAATAAATCTTTTTTTTTTTAATTTTATTTTATTATGTTATGTTAGTCACCATACATCATTAGTTTCTGATGTGGTGATCCACAATTCATTGTTTTTGTATAACACCCAGTGCTCCATGCAGTACATGCCCTCCTTAATACCTATCACCAGGATAGCCTCCTCCTCCATCCCCCCACCTCCCTCCCCTCTAAAACCCTCAGTTTGTTTCTCAGAGTCCATAGTCTCTCATGGTTCATCTCTCCCTCTAATTGCCCCTCCCTTCATTTTTCCCTTCCATCTCCTAATGTCCTCCATGCTATTCTTTATGTTCCACAAATAAGTGAAACCATATATGATAACTGACTTTCTCTGCTTGACTTATTTAAGTTAGCATAATCTCCTCTAGTCGCATCCATGTTGATGTAAAAGTTGGGTATTCATCCTTTCTGATGGTTGAGTAATATTCCATTGTATATATGGACCACCTCTTCTTTATCCATTCATCTGTTGAAGGGCATCTCGGCTCTTTCCACAGTTTGGCTATTGCGGACGTTGCTGCTATGA
>NW_027713821.1:0-328 GCF_054177405.1 Leptonychotes weddellii | reverse complement strand
TTCATTCTTCCCCTCCTGCTATCTTCTTCTTTTTTTTTTTTTTACCATATAATGTATTATTTGTTTCAGAGGTACAGGTCTGTGATTCAACAGTCTTACCCAATTCACAGCTCTCACCATAGCACATCCCCTCCCCAATGTCTATCACCCAACCACCCCATCCCTCCCACTGCCCACCACTCCAGCAGCCCTCAGTGTGTTCATATTTTACTGCTGTTCATACTGAAAATATAGAGAATCATGATTACTTAATTTATGTGAAGACACCAGATGTATTACCACTGGGACTTATTTAGACTTCAGATATCTTTGATCATCTCATGATAAT
>NW_027713820.1:0-328 GCF_054177405.1 Leptonychotes weddellii | reverse complement strand
CATATAATATCATGGCATCTCCAAATAGTGAACGGTTTACTTCTTCCTTACCAATTTGGATACCTTTATTCATTTCCTCTTATTTGATTGCTGTGGCTATGACTTCTAGTACTATGTTAAAAAACAGTGATGAGAGGGCGCCTGGGTGGCTCAGTTGGTTGGGCGGCTGCCTTCGGCTTAGGTCATGATCCTGGAGTCCCGGGATCGAGTCCCGCATCGGGCTCCCTGCTCGGCAGGGAGTCTGCTTCTCCCTCTAACCCTCCCCCCTCTCGTGTGCTCTCTCTCATTCTCTCTCTCTCAAATAAATAAATAAAATCTTTTTTTTTTT
>NW_027713819.1:0-328 GCF_054177405.1 Leptonychotes weddellii | reverse complement strand
ATGCCAATGGTCTCTATAATCCCTCACCCTTTTTGTCAAAGGACTGTTTATTTAAAATAATAATAATAAAATAAATAATAAAAATGCAGAATACATTCTGGTTGCT
Source organism: Leptonychotes weddellii (assembly GCF_054177405.1). Taxonomy (NCBI): domain Eukaryota; kingdom Metazoa; phylum Chordata; class Mammalia; order Carnivora; family Phocidae; genus Leptonychotes; species Leptonychotes weddellii. Next base: position 222 of record NW_027713819.1, on the reverse strand, counting down.
TTAAAATTCAGCACTCTTCCATTGGAAGGACACTAAAGCTTGTGTTCTTAAAAATGAAGCAAACTGGGCGCCTGGGTGGCTCAGTTGGTTAAGTGACTGCCTTCGGCTCAGGTCATGATCCCAGGGTCCTGGGATCGAGTCCCGCATCGGGCTCCCTGCTCTGCGGGGAGCCTGCTTCTCCCTCTCCCACTCCCCCTGCTTGTGTTCCCTCTCTCGCTGTGT
>NW_027713818.1:0-328 GCF_054177405.1 Leptonychotes weddellii | reverse complement strand
GTTGGATCCTATTAGCTAGGATTTTGTTGAGGATTTTGGAATCCATATTCATCAGGGATATCGGTCTGAAATTCTTCCTTTTGATGGGATCTTTGCCTGGTTTGGGGATTAAGGTAATGCTGGCCTCATAGAATGAGTCTGGAAGCTTTCCTTCTGTTTCTATTTTTTGAAACAGCTTCAGGAGTATAGGTATTATTTCTTATTTGAATGTTTGATAGAATTCCCCAGGGAATCCATCAGGCCCTGGACTCTTGTTTTGGGGGAGGTTTTTGATCACTGCTTCAATCTTGTTACTGGTTATTGGCCTATTCAGGTTGTCGATTTCTTC
>NW_027713817.1:0-328 GCF_054177405.1 Leptonychotes weddellii | reverse complement strand
TTGGTTGTATTTTTTATCAGATGATTCTTACCTTGGAGCTTCATGGAATCAGAATCGAACCCCAAGTTTTCCTCTTTGTGGTGCATTCCTATACGTAGGCTTTGAGTCTTAGAATAATTAGACTGTATCGGGCACCTACCCTATGTAGGATTACCATATAATTTATCATTCAAACCAATACAGTTCTGAAAGTGAGGCCACTAACTAATTATCATTAGGACTAAAACAAGGACCGCCCTGAGGAAACTGGAATTTAGGTTCCTGGAGCTATATGTGAAACACTGTGCATGATAATGGTGAGGACGTAACAATTATATGGAAATAGTTC
>NW_027713816.1:0-328 GCF_054177405.1 Leptonychotes weddellii | reverse complement strand
GGTCGATGCGTGATCTCTCCGTCCTACGGAAGGTTTGATATTACATCGTATTTATATGCTGCTGCTTGCTTTTCGGGTATCCTTGTATAAAAGAAAACGCTCACTTGCCAATTTACTATTCGCCCTCTGCTCTGATGTCAACGTCTGGCTAAGGATGTTCTCACCTGACGTCCGTTCATTCCTTTGATCCTGGGAACAGGGCCACCCCAGATCTCTCACGACGACTTGGACGGCAGGGCCTCTGATACGAAGAAGTCAACGCCACCGCCCTGAAATTCATGACTCATCGCTTCTTTCCCGGAGTGGCCGCAATACGTTGCCCTGCTTT
>NW_027713815.1:0-328 GCF_054177405.1 Leptonychotes weddellii | reverse complement strand
CCAGGCATGTGGCAGATGCCACTTTCAACAAACATTCTCTTGGAAGCTGCAGACCCTATAGCAACAGGCTCCAATTCTGTGACCACGAAGCAGGCCACGAAACCCGTTTTACGTCAGACCCAGGGGAACCACAGCAATGCCATGCTTGTACTTTTATGTCATCTGTTCTATTTTATCATTTAAGAAATGCCGGTCCAGGTTCCCTGAAGTGACTTCCCGGCCCACGAGGGTCTGAGCAGCCTGGCCCCCTGGCGGCGCGAGGCGCTGGGTTTGGAGGGTTTCCCTTCAAGATGCTGAGTGGGGCTCTAACTACAACCTGAGGGGGTGG
>NW_027713814.1:0-328 GCF_054177405.1 Leptonychotes weddellii | reverse complement strand
TGGGGGCACCTGGGTGACTCGGTTGGTTGAGCGTCTGCCTTCGGCTCGGGTCATGATCCCGGGGCCCTGGGATCTAGCCCCACTTCGGGCTCCCTGCCCAGCGGGGAGCCTGCTTCTCCCTCTGCCCCTTACCCCGCTTGTGCTCTCTCACTCTCTCTCAAATAAATAAATAAAATTAAATTTAAAAAGGTTAAAAAAAGATATGATTTTTTTTAAATCATGGTACTTGTAAAAATACAGATTTATTTATTTTTTTGTTGTTGTTTTTGTTTTTTTAAAGATTTTATTTAGGGGCGCCTGGGTGGCTCAGTCGTTAAGCGTCTGCCTT
>NW_027713813.1:0-328 GCF_054177405.1 Leptonychotes weddellii | reverse complement strand
TTTTTTTAACGAAAATGATATATACTCCTCCTTTTTACAAAGGAGCGCAGCTCTCAGGGAAGCCCCAGAGATACTACCCAGAAACCTGCCCCAAAGAGGCCGATGCTTCTGACGCCTTCCGGAAACGACCTCCACAGGCCTTATGGGAAATGTAGTCCCCTATGAATAGGCTGCACCGCGGAGGGACCTGGGAACCTGGACGTCAGTTACTTCCGCACACGCGCAATGGGGCGGCAACCGGTATTCCGTAATCTTCCAACCTGTGCAGAGTGAAGTGAGAACGCGGGTTTCGCCCCGAGTCTCTAGGAGAGCTCTGTAACCTGATGTT
>NW_027713812.1:0-328 GCF_054177405.1 Leptonychotes weddellii | reverse complement strand
TAAAAATCGAAACTGAAAATACTTGTAACTCGTTAGTAATTATTCATTGGAAACACCATATTTGGTATTCCAAACAGTGGTTAGTTTTAAAGAAAATCCCCATTTGAGCAGAGCTTTCTTTTCCTTCCTTTCCCTTCCTTTTTTCCCTCTTTCTTCTTTTTTTGTTTTAGGAACCCAGACGTTAATCGGAGTGACGGGCCCTCGGGAATCAGGCCGCGCCGGCCTCGGGGACCCGGCGGCCCGCCCAGCCCACGGGGCTCCTGGCCACTCCGGAGGGCGCTCGCTCGGCGCGCCGCCCAACCCGCTTTCCCGGAAGGGCGGGCGCGCT
>NW_027713811.1:0-5700 GCF_054177405.1 Leptonychotes weddellii | reverse complement strand
TATCTCATTGAGATTTTGATTTGGATTTCCCTGATGCCGAGCGATATTGAGCACTTTTTCATGTGTCTGTTGGCCATTTGGATGTCTTCTTTGGAAAAATGTCTGTTCATGTCTTCTGCCCATTTCTTGATTGGATAGTCCATCAAAATCCTAAAGGAGAACACAGGCAGCAACCTCTTCGACATCATTTGCTCTTAATGTACACCAGGTTATTTGGCTTTTTCTCCCACATAAACTACACAGATTTGTAAGATATCTTCTGCAGAACATGTCACAATTAAAAAAGCATCTCCATACACTTTCTTTGGAGACATGTATGTATTTCTTTCAGTATGAGACCTTAATATTCATGCCTTGAGGATTTATTACTACATCCATTTCAATCAGAAATATAATATCTTTTCATTTCTTTAAATCCTTTATTATTACTTTCTTTCAAGCCTATAATAAACTTTATGATTATTGTTCTCTAAGAGGCATTTTCTGGTTATCTCATTGATACTGTAGCCAATACTGGCCACTCCACATATCTTAAGCATTTATTGATTTAAAGGTATCATTCACCAAAACTCTATAATTTTAAAATTAAAATTTACAATATTGTACTCACTGAAAAAATAAACAGTATCTCCATCCATAAGGTATCCTACTGGACAGAATGCAGATGCAGCCCATCCATTTGTAGAACTGTCAGTGATAACCAATTAGTTAACAATGCTTTGGAGGAGGATTTTTCTTCCATTGAAAAATTTGATAACACAGTCAGCTAACTGCATCTTTGTATCCAGGATTTTTTAATGGAAAGGGTAATAGGTATTGATGTATTTTGACAGCTTTCCCAATGGTAAGCAGAAGAATAATAAAGTCAGAACAGCAATTTTGCAGGAATATGTGGAAAGTTGTTCACTGAGTGAGAATGAGGAGAGAGAAAAGTTGTTTTTCTAAACTAAATGATAAGTTCATGTGTAGCAAACTGAATATTTATATATTCCTGTATATTTATATTAAATGCCCCAATAGTAGATGAAAAAACACCATGCCAGAAGCTTTGGAGGGATATAAATTTGGGTAAGAAAACTCCTTTTCTAGACTCTAGGAGTCCGTGGTCCAGAGGCTGAGTTCTGAACACAAATAATTAAAATACCAGTAGAATTCAGCAAGTAAAACTGATAGCTTCTCTTCACTTAAACTTTGAAATTTGACTATTGTGCATAGGTCACAAATAAGAAGAAAGTAAGAAAACACTGAGAGTTCATAGGAAGAGAATATCCCATCATCCTTAGGGAGAATTCAAAGTAGGAGGCACATGGACTCACCGAGCCATGAGTACTTCACAGAGAGAAAAAGATGCAGGAGCAAATAGAAAATGAAGAAAAACACTCATTGAGTGAAACAAGTGTTTGCTGAAAGGCAAAATTGTTGAATTTGACTAAACATGTCAAGTGCCTGAAGGGGCTACTTACTGTGATGTGAAGAGCATTCATGTTATGGGCAGATAATAGAAGGCCTTCAATACTTAAATGAATTAAAGGCTTTAAGCAGATATATGTACTATAGTTTCAGCAAATAGCTAGATAGTCTCACCTGGCAGGTAGGCCTGGAGATAGTGATTTGGGGATTATACACCTAGAAATGATAAATAGACATAGAAATGGTACATAAAGAAGGAAGAAAGCATTGAAGAAAAGAGAGAAGGGCTCAGAATAGGTTTATGGTAAAAACTTATTGTAAACGACAAGAATAGAAAAAGATACAGAAAGAAGAGGTAACTAATGATCAGAGAGGTTGAAGGAGATGGTATTGGAGAGTCAAGGAAAGACAGCATGGAAAACAGGTTGGCAAAAGATGAAATACTCCAGAGAAGTCATTAGACACTTTCCAGAAAGTAGTTTCTGAAGAATGGTGGGAAAAGAAAGACAATTGTGTGTGGAAAAGAGAAAGCTACAAATGGTTCCTAGTCTCCCAGCTATTTTGTCAGGGAAAAAAAAAAAAAAGACAGTAGAAGAAACTGGAGTATTTTTAGGCTGGAAGAGTCCTTAGTCTCTTTGTAGATAAAAGAAGATGATCCAGTGGGGAGAGATTGATGATGCAATGAAAGATAAATCACAAGAGGGATAAATGGGAATATAACAAAAGCACAGGGACATGGTCAAGCTCATGAAGGAGAAGGAAGACCTTTTCTTCTGAGAAAGAATATGAAATAGAAATAATAAATACACAGATATATTTTTAAAACGGTGAGGATAGAATAGGGCAGAATATACTTCATTGCCTTTGATTTTAAAAATATGAGATGAGATACTTTGTTGTCTATGTATGATGAGAACCAATATAAGTTTGGTTATGCAAAATTCTAAACTCACCGTAGTTAGCAGGGAATAAAAAGCTTTCTGAGAAATAAAAATATGATTGTTCTGATGTAGATCAAGGTAAAGTTGACTAATATGCCTTTATAGTGGACTTTATACATGTGGTTAATAATATTCTTAAATACAGCTGTCCAGCTTGGACATGTAGTATAACACATGGAAGGTGGAGATTATTTGAGGTAATGTTGGTAATCCTAATAAGTCTGGAGATATCAAGTCAAAGAGATAATATATTTGATAATGCTAAGAGTTTCTTTGAATGGTTATGATAAAGATTCCAGTTTAGCAAAAGTAGAGCAATAGAATTGTGCAAATGGGAAGCTAAATTCATAGTGAGGATGAGAAGTAAACAGAAGTGAAAGAAATGAAGGAGCTGGGATAACAAGTAATAAATTAGAAAATATAAATTCATCTACAGTTCTGTGCACTTCATAGAATAGCTAGTTTAAAGGTAAGCAAATAGCCAAGCAGGTGGCCACAACATATAAAATCACCTTATGACTTATGATATCCCTGGTGATAGAACTGGCTGGGGTGTAGTTACTTAGAGGATATATAACCTCAAAAGTGACTCACCTCCTGCCAGATACAAAGAGTCTTTAGAAAATGGTTAAGTTATGGTGAATGTATTGATACATTTTTTGGGGGGGTGAGTGATTAGGAGGAAGTTCGACTGCCAAGTAGATATTCTTAGGTATCAAAACAGGGACTAGGTAATAATGAGGTGGTTCAATTTAAAATTTATCTCCAAATCAAAACCCCTATGAAGGGGTAAAAAATTGCCTTCTGTGATTTCTTTCTGTATCCAAAAATAGCCCACTAACTGTGAATCCCAGTTTAGAGCTTTGTATACCTGGGGGAGGGGAGGAATGCAAAACTGTCCTGCAAATAAAATAGAAAAAGTTGTTGGTCTGTACATTTGAAATAATAGATACAGCCTAGTGATTGTAAAATATAGCACTGCATGGAAACATTTTGTTTTGGAGTGTTTTGGTTTCAATTATATGGGAAAACAGTATGCATTTTGGAAAGTGTGTCAAAGCAATGAAAGCTTCTTAATAACAGAAACTGGAAATTGCCTGACAAAGTGAAACATTTTAATGATGTCAACTTTTCTGAAGCAGAAACTAGTCATTGTTAAAATAGAGACAATTTATCTTTTAATTCAGTAATAATTCTAGTCCATTTTAAACTGTATTCTTTCATAATTCTAACAATAAAAGGTAGTTTGCTGAATATTACTTAAAAAGAATATTTCTTTATCTTTTTTCTATTGCATTTTTACAGCAAGGAACATTTAACACAGTTATCTTTGGTGAATTATACAAAATTAGTATTTTACCATTCCAAAAGTCACACACATTTTGGTCTCCATTCAAGATACTTGAGAGCAGCATGAAATTAAAATCTTAGTAATAGAAGACTACTTCAAAATGGTGGGGAATCCAGAAAAAAAAAGATAGGCTTGAACAAATTGCATGAAATAACAACTTAGAACAAATTACATAAAATAATTTAATAAACAACCAGCATGATATTTTGGTGACGTAATCTTGAAAAAGTAATTTTGGTAGAGAGAAGATGCACACAGCAATTCATAGATCTAATAAACTTAGTTTGTAGCTTAGATTCCAAATTCCATTTATGGAAATTGGATTCCACCTCTAACATTGAATTAGTGAATATATGGATATGTAAACAAGGGATTAAGCAGAAGAACTTAAAAGTTTATAAGAATTAGCTCTCAAAATCAAGGATCTGTATGCATTTAATCATGTAACAAGTATATAACATCTGCTATACATCAGACACCATGGTGGCCCAGAAGCTACAAGATTTAGTAATCCATGAATTCTACCTTCAACTTGCTCATATTTTAGTAAAAGAAAAGGCAAAGAAAAAATAGGTATGAATTTCTGTTTAGATTCCTGTTTCCTTTTGTTATATTTATACTAACGTGCATATATAAAATACACTACATTGTGAAGATAAAATACCAGATACATATAAAACAATACAATGTAGAAATTACATCCATAGATTTAAACTGCTGAAAGTCTGGCCTCAACTTCCACTTCCATTGGTAACTAGTTTTAAGTTACTTTAGGTTTCTCATCTTTAAAATAGTATAATAGTGTCTACCTCACAGAGTTGTTTTAGTAAGGGTTAAATGGGATAATGTGTTCAGCACACATATTAAAGCACATTTGGTATTAATAATCACTTGATAAATGTTGGTTAAATGATAATCGTTATTTAAAGTAGAGGTAAGTGTAGAGGTAGCCTTTTTTATGTTACAGATGTTGGAGTATGCCAAGCAGATTATGAAGGTGTTACTGTGCAAAAAATCGATGTAGAAAAATAATATGGCAAATGTGGTAACATTCTTGATAGCCCCTTTCTATCAGACTTTAAAAACTGGAGTTACTCCCCTCTTCTTCCTCGGTACTTTCTTTCTAGGACGCTTCAGTTATTTCCTTGGTCATAAGTGACATCTAAATCTTTAATATTTCCAAACCTATCTCTAATGCAAACTTTGAACTCCAGGGTCAAATATATAACTTCTCACTACCCAGGTCATTAACTGGCATCAACATCTACACAGTAGCTCAAGCCAGAAGTCTGGCAATCATCCTTAATGGTTTCCTTTCCCCATTCTCCATGGCCATACATCAGTAGTCTTCTTGATACCTGATTTTATCTCCAAAATGTATCTCCACGGTGACTCTCCTCTCTTTTGGCTTACTTCAATAGTATCCTTGTTTTCACTCATTTCCTTCCAGTCCTTCCACAAAGAAGCCAGTCCTTATCTTTTACAAACACAAATTGGATTGTGTAACGTCCCTACTTGAAATGTCTGGTGGTCTCATTGTAGCTAATAAAAAATCACTACCAATTACCAGACTAACGTCCAATAAGATCTGTCTCCTGCCAAATTTCCAAACTTATTTCTCTCCCTTACAGAGGTTCAGGCACATTGACCATCTGAGTTTTGTGAAATAGGCAAGAGCTTCCCCTGCCAGAGATCCTCTGCCTGGAGTTCTTTGTACACAGTCTTCACTGGAGTAGCTCCTTCTAGAGTGTACAGGGTTTATTTAAAATATACCTGGCTCAGAGTAAACTTCTTAGCCATCTTGTTTTAAGTGTATTTCCTGTCTCCAGGTTATTCTGTCTCATAATACTCTTTTTTTAAATTTTATTATGTTATGTTAGTCACCATACAATACATCATTAGTTTTTGATGTAGTGATCCACGATTCATTGTTTTCATATAACACCCAATGCTCCATGCAGTACGTGCCCTCCTTAATACCCCTCACCAGGCTAACCC
>NW_027713810.1:0-328 GCF_054177405.1 Leptonychotes weddellii | reverse complement strand
CGCGCGCGCGCTGAAGGTGATGCCCGGGAGCAGCTGCCCATTTCTGCCCCGTCGACCTTCACCTTGGTCCGCCGGCACTTGCTGGCCTTGAGGACTGTCTGGCGGGTTTTCGCCACGTGTCCCGGGGCGTGGGGGGCGGGGGGCGGCAGGAGCTCCGCGGCCCGGGGCCCCCTAACTAGGGAGGGGATCCGACAGCTCACGGACAGAAGGATGCTGTGTTCTGTCTCAGAGACGGGTGGTGAGGGCGCCACAGAGATGAGGGACCCCGTCTTTTGAGAGGGAACTTAGGTTTCCACTGTCTTCTCTGTTCCCGCCCCAACTATTAGGT
>NW_027713809.1:0-328 GCF_054177405.1 Leptonychotes weddellii | reverse complement strand
TTTTTTTTTTAAAGATTTTATTTATTTATTTGACAGAGAGAGACACAGCGAGAGAGGGAACACAAGCAGGGGGAGTGGGAGAGGGAGAAGCAGGCTCCCCGCAGAGCAGGGAGCCCGATGCGGGACTCAATCCCAGGACCCTGGGATCATGACCTGAGCTGAAGGCAGTCGCTTAACCAACTGAGCCACCCAGGCGCCCGCGTTGGTGTTTTCTTAAACAGAGAAGTGTGTCGATCTGCTCCTTTGCTGCACTCCAGAACCTCTTCTGCCCACCCAGAAGCAGGAGCCGAGTGAGACACGTGGAAATCAAGTTTGGGGGAACCACCTG
>NW_027713808.1:0-328 GCF_054177405.1 Leptonychotes weddellii | reverse complement strand
TTTTTTTTTTTAAGATTTTATTTATTTATTTGAGACAGAGAGAATGAGAGAGAGAGAGCACATGAGAGGGGGGAGGGTCAGAGGGAGAAGCAGGCTCCCTGCCGAGCAGGGAGCCCGATGCGGGACTCGATCCAGGGACTCCAGGATCATGACCTGAGCCGAAAGCAGTCGCTTAACCAACTGAGCCACCCAGGCACCCGAGCTCTTAGTTTCATTCATCTTTTCTATTCTCTTTTTAGTCTATATTTTCTTTATTTTCACTCTGATCTTTATTATTTCCTTCCTTCTACTAAATTTGGGCTTCATGTTTTCTTCTTTTTCTAGTTCC
>NW_027713807.1:0-328 GCF_054177405.1 Leptonychotes weddellii | reverse complement strand
TACCCCGCTGCGCTGCCCGAAAGACCTCTCCCCACGTGCCCTGCCTGGCCTGAAAGCACAACTCAGCCACCGTGAGCCAGAGCCTGGGCCGGGAACCGCGTCTCCACTAAGGAGTGAGAGGGCGGGGTGCACAGAGAGGCGGCGACAGGGGATGAGCGCAAACACCGTCCTCAGGCTCGGGAGGACAACGTACACGGTACCAGCAGGGCTGCCTCGGAGAGAAATAAAAGCCTTGGGGCAGACGGCCGTGTTCTCCCGTCACTCCGTGGAAGGCTCTGGCGGCTGTGTGGTCTGCGGGTTATAACGCAGCAAACGTGCGACTGGCTCT
>NW_027713806.1:0-328 GCF_054177405.1 Leptonychotes weddellii | reverse complement strand
TCATGACCTGAGCCGAAGGCAGACGCTTAACCATCTGAGCCACCCAGGCGCCCTACATTTCTTTTTTAAGAGTGAGTGAGAGAGAGTGTGCGAGTGGTCAGGGGCAGAGGGAGAAGGAGAGAGAATCTCAAGCAGGCCCCACACTCAGTGTGGAGCCTGACGTGGGCTCGATCTCATGACCCTGAGATCATGATCTGAGCCAAAATTAAGAGTCGGACGCTTAACCAACTGAGCCACCCAGGCACCCAGAACAGATTTTTAATTTTGAGGATATTATTTTATCTATTTTTTTCTTTCCTTTCTTATGCTTTGGTGTCAGATCTAAAAG
>NW_027713805.1:0-328 GCF_054177405.1 Leptonychotes weddellii | reverse complement strand
TTAAGATCTCTCAGCAACAGGTTTCTTGAGCTTCCTAGATTATGTCATGTTACTTGATACCTTTCAAGTCTAAAAGGTTTTCCCTTGGCCTGGAATATTCTTTCCTCCTTATCCAATATTAGCATTTCCTTTCCCAGTCTCTTCACTGCCGAACACCGAACACCTGTCAATTTTCACAATACTTACAGCAATGCTGTAAGAACATGTTATAGTATTAGATTAAATGACATGAAACTGCTAATATTTGAATAATTTTGACCTACAAAAGTAGCGATTTCATATTTTTCAATGTAATATGTGCCTGTGTTTGTGAATATTACTTATAGGT
>NW_027713804.1:0-328 GCF_054177405.1 Leptonychotes weddellii | reverse complement strand
CCTAGACCAGGTTCCCAGGAGCACCCCTCCTGCCTCTCCTTTCCCCTCATTTCCATTCAGAGAAACAGGACTGACTTGGGGACAGGCAGCCCCTGAGGGTAGAAACTCCCTCCCTCAGCCAGCGCTCGTCTGCATTTCCACACAGGAGCCTGAAGCCCCCGTGCAGTGAGGATGCGTCGGTGTGAATCAGAACGTCCTTTTGGACATGGAAGCTGGATTCTTCCCACACCAAAGAGCAACACCTGAAACCCGGGGAATCGTGATCTCGGTGTGGCTGTCGGATGGGAAGGGACGGGTGAGGAACAGGATGTGCACGACTTCCCGCGGG
>NW_027713803.1:0-328 GCF_054177405.1 Leptonychotes weddellii | reverse complement strand
GTCTCTATTAACTCTGTCATTTTAGATTTATTCCTTAGGATTCTCTATGGTGGGCAAATAGTCTTAAGAAAGAAAATCAAAGAAAATGTTGATTGAGTCAGCCAAGATTGTCATGGAGCCAGTATACCTTAAGACAGAATGTACTATAGGGGTACCTGGGTGGCTCAGTTGGTTAAGCACGGACTCTTGGTTTCAGCTCGGTCAGTCAGGATTTCAGGATTGTGAGATCAAGCCCTGAGATGGGCTCTGCGCTCAGCACAGAGTCTGTTTAAGAAGACATGAACAGACATTTTTCCAAAGAAGACATCCAAATGGCCAACAGACACAT
>NW_027713802.1:0-328 GCF_054177405.1 Leptonychotes weddellii | reverse complement strand
TTTTTGTAGTTCTTCTTTGTTCCATTTTCTCTTGCTCTCTTTCTTTGTGATTTAGGACTTTCTTCAGTGTTTTTTGTTGCATTGTTTCTCTTTATTTTTTGTGTATCAATTATAGGTTTTGGTTGGTAATTACTATGAGATTCATATATAACAACCTAATTACATAGCAGTCTTTTAAAACTGAGCACATACTAAAAAAACTTCATATTTATTTTCCAGTCTATGTTTTACATACATGTTGTCATAGTTTACATCTTTTTGTGAGTCCCCTTAACTTATTTTTTAGATATAGTTGATTTTACTATTTTAGTCTTTAACCTTCATACTG
>NW_027713801.1:0-328 GCF_054177405.1 Leptonychotes weddellii | reverse complement strand
GACAGAGCTTCACTTTCAAAGTATGCTTTTGCACATTTATACTCCCCATTGTACAATTGCTTTGACAGCAAGCCCACTGGACAGCTTTTGAAATGGAATATAGTCTGATATACTCAGGATCTGTTCAATACAGCCCAAGGATTGCCTTGGATTTTGTCCCTGACATTGTAAATATGGTAAAGCAGAGTAGTAATCACCTCATTTCTTCATAGTATTTGAAATATATAAGCACAGAATGCCTGGATTTTCTCATTCCCAATTATGTTTTTTATACTTCACTGTCCATGCAGGTAGCATAATTTGAGGTCAGGTACTGTGCTAGCTATTG
>NW_027713800.1:0-5700 GCF_054177405.1 Leptonychotes weddellii | reverse complement strand
GAGCGCTGGCCCTGGCGCTGTGGGCCTGGCTGGTGCTCCTGGCGAGACCCTAAGACCTCACACGGGGGCCTGTCCCGGCCGGGTCCGATCCTGCACACAGGGAGACACGGGGGGGGCCTGTGGGTCAGCGGACGGGTGAGCGTGTGTGTGCATGTGAGGACATGTGTGCAAGAGCGTGTGTCAACGTGCACGTGCATCCGTGTTTGAGTGTGTGTAGAAACGGGATGGGACCTCTGTGTGAGTGGGTGTGTAAGTGTATGTATAGAGCATAGACGTATCTAAAATGTAAAGACCATTTTTAGAAAATATAACCAAAGCCCCATCATCACCTACAAATCCTAACAAAAATCCTTCACGGCCTCCACACCCGGTCAGAGTTCACTCCTCCAGCTGTCTCAGAGACGCCGATGCGGGGGCTTGCTGAGTCAGGGTCTGAAAGAGGCCATGCTGGTGGAAACGTCCCTCACTGTCCTGCACGTCATTTGCTGCATCAACTGCTCTTTTCTCCTCCAAAATCCCTCTCAGTTGGTCTGTTTTTGGGGCACCTGGGTGGCTCAGTCGTTAAGCGTCTGCCTTCGGCTCAGGTCATGATCCCAGGGTCCTGGGATCGAGCCCCGCATCGGGCTCCCTGCGCAGTGGGGAGCCTGCTTCTCCCTCTCCCACTCCCCCTGCTTGTGTTCCCTCTCTCTCAAATAAATAAAATCTTTAAAAACAAACAAACAAATAAATAAATCTGCTTTTTTCAGCCTTTGCACCCAGAGGTCGTTGTTCAGCGGGTTTCTCTGCCCGAGTGTTTCCGCGGGCTGGTGCCTGGACCTCAGGCCTCACTGCCTCCGGGTGCAAATGTTTGTCAGGAATAAGCTAGAGGGTTGTGTCCTGCGGGCAAGGGGCCGCTGCATCTGCTGTGTTCTTGTTTGGGGTCACAGGGGCTGCTGAGGTCAGGCCCAGAGGGCTGGGGCACTGGCTGGCCCTGTATTTGCGGGCTGCACGCCCACCCTGGACCAGCTCACACAGCAGGGCCACGGTGCTGTTGCTTTTATGGGAACTTCAGTGCCAAGAGGAGGGTGTCCGTCCACAGCCTGCCCTGGACGGGCTCATGCCCCAGGAAGGGGGTCCCGTGAGCCGCTCGGGGTTGGTGATGATGGCGGGGCCCCTGCTAGCCGTCTCCTCCTCAAACGAGGGGGCTCCCCGTTACTTCAGTGCTCTGCTCCATTCCCACGCTGGGCTACGGAGGGCCTCTCAGACACCTGGCAAAATCTGGGAGCTCTCCTGGCTGCCGAGAAACCACGGCACCGCGGGCAGAGCTGGACAGAGTTGCCAGATGAGTCTCAGGGCCTCGTCTTGAACGTTTCCGCAGAAAGAGACGAGACGAGGGCAGATGGGGACTGTGTGCTGGGCTGGCGAGGGGACGGTGGGGGTAAGGCCGCTGGGACGCCTCCTGGCAGCGCCACCCTCCCCCGTCCCAGTGCTGCACCTGTTGTCACAGGATGCTGCTGATAAGCTGCCGTAAACGGGGGGCATGCAGGGTCCAGGGCCTGTGGGTCTCAGATGATGGGTTCTCTGAGGGGCACAGGCCTGCCGCGCTCCGCTCTGGATGCTAGGGGAGCGCTAGGAACTGGGGGCAGGACCAGCAGCAGGAGGGGAGGCCGCACACAGCAGGGTGTTTGCCCTGTGCCAGATAGACCCTCCCTGCCCTCCCGCCGGAGAGCTCAGTGAGGGGCCTCACCTGCTGGTCGCGCTCGTCCTGGGTCAGGGGTGACAGCTGGTGTCGGGGGAAAGGCTTGTGCGTGGCCCCCGATGCACATGTAAGCGATGAGGCCCTGAGATGTGTCCGCGTGGACGATGCTCGTTTCCACCAACAGGAGGCCGCCTGGGGAGGGGCGCCCGATTTGGGATTCCAGGGCTTCTTCCAGATGAGACCCGGGTGCCGATGATGGCAGGAACATGAGTGCCGGCTCCGCCGAGGACAGACACTGGCGGGAACGGTGAAAGGTCCTGGCCAGGTGTGGGGCCGCCTTGGAAGACCAGGCGGCTGTGAAGTCTGGGAGTGGTCAGGTTGTCTCTGGTCCACCACTAACGAACAGGGGACGGCAGGTGACCTCCAACAAGATGTTTCCCTCGTTCCTTTTTCCTTTGTCTCCTAAACAGGAGATTTGACCAGCTTGACATTTTTACCAAAGGAGAGAGGGGGACGGGGTGTGCACTCAGGTCAAGTGCCTGGCCCCGCGTCACCCCTCAGCCCTGTTCCCCCTTCTTTCTGGAAGCGTGGTCCGACGCTGGGGCTTCACTGTGACAGCTGAAATCAGGACCACAGTCCTCGGCGGGTCCTGCCAGGGGACCTCAGTGCACCTCAGACGCCACACACCAGCCCCGTCGTCCCTCAGGAACCGAAGCCCCCGGCCTGCAGCGAGTGGGGAGGAAACGTTTGCTGTCACCACCTCGAAGGGCACTGTGAGCGAGATCGTGTCCTGGCGGGGAGCTTCTCCGTCTTCCCCAAGCCCCTGCTCCTCGTCGCTGACGGTTGTTGGCAAACTTCCGAACGGGAGGTTGCAGCTCAAAGCCCCTCCCGGAAACCTTGAGCGGCAGGGCCCACAGGTGCTTCCCTGGACAGAGGTGGCTGCAGCCGTAAATGGTCAGAGCTTTTCTGTGGTTTGTTCACGTAGGATGATGTTCGGCCGAGCCACGCTGGAGTCCTCCAGCAAACATTCCTGCAGTTTGGGGGAAAACATCGCTGGAAGCCTCAGTAGGTGGTCGTCTGAGGCTAATGGGGGGGGGTCCCTTGAATTTCCAGAGCGTTCACAGGGCTCGGGGGTTCCAGCTCTCGGCCCACACGGGTTCGTAAGCTGCTTCCTTCTCGAGGCTTTGTCCGGAGCCGTGACATCGCGCTGGCCGCGAGGGACCGGGCACCCACGCCATCCCTGGGGTTGTCCACCCCCTCGCCTCAGTCTCAGTGAGTGAATTCAAAGTGCCAACAGCGCATCCGCATCCGGCAGACTTTCTGATCTCTCTTCACAGAAGCGGTTCCCACTTACAAAGTAGGTAAACGCGTGGCAAGAGAGACAGTGCTGGTTTCCCCCGGCTTGAATAGCTTATACTGCCTCTGGTTTTAAGCTTTTAAAAGCAGATAAAAATTGTTTTACAATGCCATTGATTTGTTGTGACCCCTTTTTACTAAGGGCTGGGGATATGGTGCTGCAGGTGACAGAGCCAAGAGAAGCAACCCCGGGCGGGCACCGTGGCGGATGGAGCCGGAGCCGGTCGACCACCGTGGCGCCCACCTCCCCCGCCCAACCCCCAAGCCGTCCCGACGCGCTGCCTCCACCAAAGCCGCGGCCAGTGGGGATCTGCCCTCCCGGCCCACGCAGAACACAGCTCGGACACGCAGGTCGTCTTTAACAACGTGAAAAGGCACCCTCTGCAGGAAGACAGATGTGAACAGATCCTGTTTGTGAGCTTGGCATGGGATGAGGGAGGTGTGTTTGTGCATGCACGCACACAGAGTGTGCATAAGGAGCAGAGGGGAGGAGAGCCGGGGAGCCCCAGGGACACCCCCTGGGCAAACTGCTCTCTGAGGAGAAAGACAAAAAGAGTGGTAGGAGCTGTGTCAGCCCGTAAAGCTCTTAAGCCCCAGGGATTGGGGGGAGGCCAGGGGAAATCGGGCAAAGACTCAACAGTAACCTATAAAAAAGGACAAGATAAACGCTCCCTGAGGGGAGCACTTAAACCAATTATGTTGGATCCATAGACGCATCATATGCAGTTATTAAAAATCAGATATGTCTTTGCAGCCATAAAGCAAACTCTACAAGTTTAAAACTACCACCTAGAAATATAAAATAACAAATACTGTTCCCAGTGCATAACTAAGCAGAAAAATGGTACAAAGTGAGCATTCAGAAAGAGAAACTATGTTTAGAAACCGAGTATGTGACCCGTGTGGGGTTCCCATGTTGGGAAGTGAGGGCCCCCTGAATGGACAGGTCCTTGGGCATCGGGACCGTGTTGCGTCCCCGGATCCGCGTGGAGAGCCCGCGTCTGGACTAGATCCACATCAGACTGGGATGTGAGCAGGAAATCACTGTTGGTGATGTCCGACTTGCCTCTGAAAATCTGAGATCCACGGCATTGCCTTAGTTTCGGGGGGCAGGTGGCCCGACAACCCACACTTGAGCCTGGAAACAGGGAAATCCTTGTTGGTAAAACTGCTGCCCGTGAGAGTTGGGGCTCAGTGGACTGAGCTGTGAACGGGGCTGGAGGTGTGTGGGGGACGAGCTCGGGGATGCTGGGCAGTGTGCAAGGAGAGGGGAAGGGAGCAGGGGCAGCTCACGGTTGCAGTCCCTTGGGGCTGGACGTGGGAGACCAAGGGCTTCCAGGTTACGGCAACGTGAGGTGGGCCTTGGAGGAACAGAGGCCAGCAGGAGGGCAGCAGACCTTCTCCAACGAACAGAGAGAAGAGGCCCACATGCGTCCGAGGGCCTCCAGCAGGTCGGGAGGCAGGAATAACATCCAGGGGAGAGCTCCGGGCGTGGTCCCTGGAAGCCAGCGGACGGGAACCCCGTCCAGGTTTGGAGGGAATCGCATCACTGGAGAGACCACGAATGGAGACAGCAATGTGACAGGGAACACGCTGAGACCCACAGACGGCACGTGGGCGGGCACGGCAGATGGCATCAGCAGCCCCCCCCACCTCCCGTCCGTCATGCTCTTCCTGTGGGGCCAGCACCCCGCCACCACGGAGGGAGCTGTGTTCTCTCCCCCGACTCGGCATGCTGGGGACGACGGTGGAGCCGCCATCATGGGACGGCCACGGCCAGGCTCTCGTGGGACATCGGCGCCCAGAGCCCTGTCATCATGCTGAGAGGAGACCCGACATCTCAGAGACGCCCCCGCACCCCCCAGCCCCCGGGAGGAGCCAGGCCGTCTGGCCCCTTGCTCTGGGTGAACTAATTCCCGGCGCCAGCTTGCCAGCCATGAGAGCAAGCCACGGGGGACGTGAGTCCCTCAGTGGCATCCGAGCCAGCCCGGTGCCACCACGGAGCCCTGCCCAAACTTCAGATTTGTTAGCTGAGTGAATGATGTTTGTTTTTAAGCTGCTGGCCTTTGGGGTGTTGGTCGCGCAGCCGTGGACCAGCACAACAGCCCATGAGCAAGATGCTGGCCTGACGCCGCCCCTTCCCAAGGATGAGTGCACCCATCCTTCCCCACACACTTCAGACAGCAGACGAGGGGGGCCTCCCAGGTGCTGTATCATCGAAAACAATGGATCAGGGAGCCCCCCCACCCCGAGAGTGTAATTAAGGCCTAATCGATAAATCTGGACTCAACAGGCAGGCGCCTTCCCAGGGACCGTCTAGCGGGAATCCATGACTTTGAACCAGTAACTGCCGTGCGTCTCCCTTTCTTCTTTTTCTGAACGAGCGATGATTGTAGGCACCTGCCCCACCCTGCTGCTGCCACAGGACCCATGGGGCGCAGGGCTGACTCGACCTTTGAGTGCGTAGAGAGATTTCCCATCTGGTCCTGATGCAGAGGGACGTGCATCCCGGGACTCGGCTGATGCAGGGACAGGATGGCTTTCCGCACGGTCTCCCTCGGGGTGGATATGAGAACATTCGAGGCATGGGCAGCGGGGGTGACCCGATAGTCTGTGACCAGCAGGGCAGAGTTCACAGAGACTCCTGGCGCTCATCCGGATCCATC
>NW_027713799.1:0-14396 GCF_054177405.1 Leptonychotes weddellii | reverse complement strand
TCTACCCTTGTAGGTTACATATCTCTTCTCCCGAGCTGCTTTCAGGATTTTCTCTTTGTCTATGAGACTCGTAAGTTTTACTATTAGATGTTGGGATGTTGGCCTATTTTTATTGATTTTGAGAGGGGTTCTCTGTGCTTCCTGGATTTTGATGCCTGTTTCCTTCCCCAAATTAGGGAAGTTCTCTGCTATAATTTGCTCCAATATACCTTCTGCCCCTCTCTCTCTTTCTTCTTCTTCTGGGATCCCAATTACTCTAATGTTGTTTCGTCTTATGGTTATCGCTTATCTCTCGAATTCTGCCCTCATGATCCAGTAGGTGTTTATCTCTCTTTTTCTCAGCTTCTTTATTTTCTATCATTTGGTCTTCTATATCACTGATTCTCTCTTCTGCCTCATTTATTCTGCAGTTAGAACCTCCATTTTTTATTGCACTTCATTAATATCCTTTTCAATTTCGACTTGGTTAGATTTTAGTTCTTTTATTTCTCCAGAAAGGGTTTCTCTAATAACTTCCATGTTTTTTTCAAGCCCCACTAATATCTTTAAAATCATCATTCTGAACTCTAGTTCCAACATCTTACTAATGTCGTATTGATTAGGTCCCTGGCAGTCGGTACTGCCTCTAGTTCTTTTTGTTGAGGTAATTTTTTTCCAATTTGTCATTTTGTCCAAAGGAGAATAGATGAATGCGAGAAGAAAATGCTAACAGGGTAATAATGTCCCCAGAAAATATACACTAAACAAATCAGAAAGACCTGAAACTGGGGGAAAAGAAAGGGAAAGAAAGAAAAAAGAAAAAGAAAAAGATAAAAACAAACAAAAACAAAACAAAACAAAAAAAAAAACAGAATATGATCAAATATGATCAGACTGGTGCATAGATCAGTGCCACACACTAGATTTTGGGTGTATTTGGTCTGTTAGAAGAAAGTGCCTCCCAAAATTTTAAAGAAAGAAAAACTTATATATGTACAAAAATAAGGGTTAATATGATGAAGGGATGGAATATGATTGTAAAGATGAAAATTATAAAAGATTTTATAAAAGCAACTGATAAGAAGTTAGTTGAAAAAAGAAAGAAGAGGATTAAAAAAAAAGGGAGAGAATGTGATCAGGCAGGACAAAGCCATACACTAGAGATTTAAGGTATATTTTGATCTGTTAGAAGAAACTGTATCTCAAAATTTTAAAGAGAGAACAATATATATATATATTGTATATATGGTATATATATATGTATATATATATATATACATATATATATATATATATAAAAGCCATGGATTCTATGTGCAGTATTCCCCTAGCGCTGGAGGTCTGCTGTACTCATTGATCGTTAGACTTGGTCTTGACTGGCTGTTCTTGCTGATCTTCTGAGGGAGGGGCCTGTTGCCGTGGTTCCCAAATGTCTTTGCCGGAGGCAGAATTGCCCCACCCTTGCCCAGTCTGGGCTAAGTAATCTGCTCGGGTTTGCTCTGGGGAGCTTTTGTTCCCTGCAAGCTTTCCATACAGCTTTGGTGGCCAAGAGTGAAAATGGTGGCCTCCCAATCTCCGCCCCAGAGGAGCCGAGAACTCTGGGCCCCACTCCTCAGCAGTCAATCACTCCCGTCTCCCCGGTCTCCGGCCTCATTCCGTGCTCACCCGGCCAGTGACTGAGCGTTTCTATCTCTGGCACCCAACATGGTGTGGAGTCTCCAAACCCAGCAGATCCCTGCGGTGCGCTCCCAAGCCGCTCCTCCTGGGGGGAGGAAGGGGAGTCTCCCCGGATCTGCCGCTTGTTGGGTCCCTGCTGGAGGAGCAGTGGCCCGACTGGGCCGCGGATCACTGTTTATGGCAACCTCGAGCTGAGAGCCCGCACCTAGGCTCGGTCTCTGCAGCCGGCTTCCCCACTCTGATACCTGGGAGCTCTGCTGCACTCAGGCACCCCCAGTCTTTCTGTGACCCCGAGGGTCCTGAGACCACACTGTTCCGTGAGGGTTCCACCCCCCGCTTAGCCACTGGAGTGACGTCCCTCAGCAGAGCCGACTTCTAAAAGTTCCGATTTTGTGCTCCGAGGCCCTATCACTTGCCAGAAGCGGTCGACGGCAGCCCCCTCCCCCGCCATCTATCGTCCCGAATATCACCTTGGATTCACTTCTCCCCACGTCCTACCTTCCAGAAAGTGGTCGCTTTTCTGTTCAGAGAGTTGCTGCTATTCTTTTCTTTGATCTCCTGTTGAGTTCGTAGGTGTTCAGAATGGTTTGATCCCTATCCAGCGGAATTCCTGGGACCAGACGAAATCCAGGTCCCCTACTCCTCTGTCATCTTGCTCCACCCCTCGATAATGTCTTTTTTAATGATCAGAAAATGATACTGATACTCATCCATGTCTAGCACCAACTGTTAGCTGTTTTGAAAGTCCAAGTAATACAGGAAACAAAGAACGTTTTTCCTGTTGGCAAAACCCAGACACCTGTCTTCCCAGAAAATTATAAAATAACCCACCAGGATTTTGGACAGAGCAGAGGATTAGAAACAGACACTGGGGTTTTCGTTTTCCAGGTCACTGACTTCAATCCAGACTAGCCTGCTGCTGCTGAGATCTGTAATATAGATATGACCTTGCACCATGTGTGGACCAGGTCCCCCCACACTGAAGGGCGTGCGCACAGTCCTGGGTAGGGCAGGGCCACTCTCCAGTCTAGGAAGGAGAAGGTGCCTGGCGGGTGATGCAGCTTTCCTGGGTTGGCCTCCTCCCCCTACCTGGAGGGTGGACAAGGGGCCCAGAGGATTTTCCACTGAGGAATGGTGTCAGAGCCTGCTTCCTCTTGACTGTCTTATCCTATTACGTGTCTGTCTGAGCCATTTCCTGGGCTTCATTCCAAGCAATTCCATGACATTTAGTCCTTAAGCTTTAGAGGACAGGATTTGTCACATTCTCCCAAATGATCCTCTCTGCTTGACCTTTGGGTTAATTCCTAATGCCTGGCTTGCTGAAGTCCTGGACATGTTTATGACCCTCTCTCAAATCCCTCTTGTCTGTCCTGGGCCCCTTTGCCCCATCTCTAATAGATTCCATTGTCCTCCTCCTGCTCCTTCCTTGACACTGACGGATGTTCCCACTGTCTTAAGTGAGTCCAGTGTTACTGCTTTGGGTCCCACGGCTGTTCTAGGAGGAATAGAAAGGAGATGCCAGATCTACCCCACTCAACATTCCTACTTGGCAGAGAAATGTCTGTGCATAGAAAGATAGGAATGGCATTCTCTTAATGATCTTAACTTTTGACAGTCTTATGGTGTGCCTCTGTTTTAGTAGCTCATGTCATGAGCGAAAAATAAAAGCATAGAAACCATTTAAAGTGGATTTATTGAGACTCTCCTGTACACACGGTACCAAAAGCTTGAGGGAAATTAATAAAATGCTAGTTATGCCCTCAACGGGCTCACAGTTCCGTCGGGGAAACAGACATCTGCACAACCACCAAACATACAGGACACATTCTGATCATTTCCATAGACTACATGAGCAAGTGCTAAAGGATTATTAAGGCCAGGGTGGTTGATTGTACTTTAGATAATAAGGGAAAGTGTTTTAGAGGGAAAATCTTTTGCAAAAGCTTTGAAATTTGAGAAGAATGTAAACAGGCAAAAGTCAGCTACGGGGCTCCAGATGGAGGGGTGCAGGTGAGGCAGGCATGGAAGCACAGTGACATGGGACAGCCAGGGAGCAGTCGTGGTCCCTTGTGGGCTATAGAGGACTCAGGAAAGCACTTACAGGAGACAAGGCAGGAAGTGGTTGGAGTCTTATCAGGAAGTACCTTCAATCCCATGCTAAGAAATTTGACATCCTTCTCAGAGTGATTGAAGGCTATGAAAGCATTTTTTTTTTTTTATTCTTATGTTAATCCCCATACATTACATCATTAGTTCTAGATGAAGTGTTCCATGATTCATTGTTCGTGCACAACACCCAGTGCTCCATGCAGAACGTGCCCTCCTCAATACCCACCACCAGGCCAACCCATCCTCCCACCCTATGAAAGCATTTTTATAAAAGGGTGTGACGTGATTGAGTGTGGGCATCAGCATAGACTGCTGTCATTGTTCTCGCCAGTGGCCCCTGCTATCTACTCAGCTGACTAGTTACAACTCAGATGTCATACCTGTGGGACTGGCTTCCCCCCCAGGAAGAGTGGAGAGCCCCTGTTGTGAGTGCGTATGGCAATCTGCACTCCCCATTTGGTGACACGCGTCCTATGTCAGCACTCCGCTGATGCACGCCGGACACCACAGCTTGTTCCAGCCTTGTCTGCAGTGCCCAGGACACTGTCAGGCACATGCAGGTCGTTTGTAATGTTGCTTTGAATCATGTTTAGGGCAGTGGATGTCATAGTTGCACAGAGTGGATGAGAGCATCGGAAGGGGAGATGTTCTATTCAAGAGCACAAGTGGAGGCTTCAGTTTGGCCAGGGCACAGGCAGTGCCTGGTTAGAACAGATGAGTGTAGCAGACATCACTGGGTTGCAAGCCCAAAACTTAGCATCTGGATAGATTTTGCATGCAGGTCTCAGGTCCAGAAGGTGTCTACAAGATGAGGGTATGTTGCACACTCTGATCCCTCCCTTGGATACACTGCTGTCATGACTGTTTTGGTGTGGCCAGGATTATACATCTGAGAGCTCGCCACTTACAGAAACTCGTAGAACATGGTGTGTCTATGGTCTAAACATTTGCCAAAAAGCTTAATGACCACCAAAGGCAGAGCTGAGGGGTGGGTACTGAGGACATTTCTGGAGCAGGTGAGTGGTAATCTCTCTGGATTCCCTAAGGGGTTATTAAATTGAGGAGACACTAGATGTCCTGTCCAGGTTGTAAAGACATGGAGCTTTGGGAGAGTCCTTTCAGACCTGATTCCCTGGAGTTGTGCACATCTGTGCGCAGAGACGTTGGTCCTGGGGCACAAATGGAGCCACTGCTATTTTCCTGGCACTGATTCTCCACTCTTGCTTTGCTTTCCTCCAGTGCCATAAAAGTGTGTGATTTATCCTATAAAGATATTACCTAGACACAAACACACCCCAGCCTGGCCGTGTGACAGGAAGGGTTGTGTAGAGTAATGCTCACTTTGTGAAAGATACTATTCTATTTATGTATCTGATGTGTGTTGAGCTTCTATTATATGCCCAGAACTTTGCTAGGTTTCAGAGAGATAATACAAGCTTCCTGTGTCACTGTCAAGACAACCATTCAGTAAATAATCACACAAGTAACCAGGTCATCACTCTGAAATGTCTGCATGAGAGGTTCCAGGAGAAGACGTTACCAGGGAGGAACAACTTCAACTTCACGGTCAAGTCAGGCTTCCCTGACAATGTGATCCATAATCTGAAATTTACAGGAGGACCAGGAATTACTAGGCAAGTGAAGAGGAAGGGGCACCAGGTTGGATGGGTGTCCTGGCTCAGGGCAAGAGAGCAGTATGTGCAAAGATCCCGAGGAAGGAAGGAGCATGGAAGGGGCTTTCCATGGGGGGGACTGAACCAAAGTCAAGTACATTCCAGTGTAGAAACCAAAGGGAGGGTATGGAGACTGGAAAGATGAGCCGGGGATCTGAAAGGAGGACAGAAGGCTCAAAAGACTAGAAATCACTTCTGTAAACAGCATAGAATATACAAGGTGAGCACAGAACATGGAAAAGGTGATGACTGAAGACATAAGAGTGGGTGAACTTTTCAAGAGAGAGGAGAATAGCTATCAGTGTTTACTCCTGAGAGAATCTTCATACATGCCTTGAGCAAAGAGTGAAGCCAGAGAGAGAGATAAACTGTCCAGGAGCGAGCAGACCTATGTGACAGCTAATCATGAATGCCACGGGAAGTGGGAGAAACGTTAAACAGAATGAACTGATTGTAATGAAAGAAAGAACGTTCTCACGAGGAGGTCTTCTTCTGTGGCATGCTTTTAAAGAGGCTATGGGTGGGCTGTTTGTTTGTTTGTTTCTCCCAGAAGGTAGATAGGTGGGTGTAAAACTTTTGGGATCAATTTCTAGGAATCTCTGTATATAAATATATGACTATTGTGTTATATGAATATCTGTGTGTGTGTGTGTATTTGTGCACACACACACAGACTTCTGCATATCTTCTTTTCATGAATTTCCCTTTGAAGAACTACCTTTAACTTCCATTGTTTCTTTCATCAAAGTCCAAAATAAGGCTTAGAATAGCAGTATGAACTCAATATATATTCATAAGAAAATGGCGTTCCCTAGTAACACAAATAGCACTCAATCAGAAACATGACATTTCAGAATCCCTTTGTTGTATCAGATTCTTCCATTTATTTTTCATAAAACAGAGATAAATGGAACACTACCCTCTGAATCATGTTGGTTACATGTCCACGAGAGCACAGGAAAATGTGAGGACTTCTAGATGACTTTCTCTGGATGACAAGCAATCAGCTCTTTGAAGTAATAGGTTTATGAAATTCTTTAGGCTCCTTAGGGAGGGTGGGTAATTTACAGTCAGTGTTGATGGTATTAATGCTTTCTGTCTTCTTAGTCATCACAGTTAAAGAGGTTTAACTACAGAGAAACTCCCAGCAATTTATATGATGATTTTCTAAAGACATAAGAAATCTGGCTTAATGTCAAACAAGAGCTCAAACAGAGCTCTCTCAAGAACTTTAGCATTTCCAAATGCATTTCAGAAAATTATCTCAATAAATTGACTCCTTGTTTTTCAAGTTATGTAAGTAAAATGAATGAGTCACAGACACAAGGCTATAATGTTTGAGAAGAACAACATGCTCAAACCCCTCATTTTATACTTGAGAAGTGTGGGGCTGAGGGAGGTTAAGTGGGAGAAGAAGTTGTGGACATATTATAAATAGAACCCTAAAATTTATGGTCAAGCTATTTGGAGAAAGTGGAACAGACTGCCCAGTTCTATTTTGACTCAAAGAAGGTCCTCTTAACTTTAAGTACCCGTGGGTCCCACATCTATTTTTACTCTTGGCAGCCACAAAACCTTGTTGAATCTTTGAAAGAAATGAGTTTGCCAATGGATTAAATTGCCTAATTTGGCAATCTTGGGGGGAAGAGTGAGAACTACCATGTATAAAGGGACCGCTCAAAATTCTCACTGTGAGACTTTATGAGTTTCTGACCTAGTTTGAGATGCTCCAGAAATGAAATGCATCTAACATTCCCTCAGAAATACCCTTTCCTGGCAGATCATGTTGAGGTGTCCTTTATTTTTTTTAAGTCCAAATATATTTGAATCCCCTGATTTCTCCAGATAATTGTCCTGTGTTTTTACATGTCTAGGATAAAAAAATTAAGAGTACATTAGACATTCTCTCTAGAACTAATGATGTAATGTATGGGGATTAACATAAGAATAAAAAAAAAAATTAAAAAAAAAAATTAAAAAAAAAAAAGAGTACATTAGACATTCTCAGCTAATAGATAAAGACATGTGTTGATACCTGTCACTATTAAATCCTTTCTCTGCAAAACATTTCTGCTTTGTATCTTATGCTCACTATGTATGTCAAGTCAAAAACTATATCCAGCAGACTTTGAAACATAGAGCTAAGAATGAAGGAAGACTTTTAAGAGAAACAAGCCGATGATATGCATGTTTCAATCACTGATAATTATACAGAGTGTTAAACTGAGATTATTGATAGGTTTAGAGTGATGACATAGTCTACTGAATTTCTTCTCTTTCTGGAGTCTTTTAGAATGAAATATATATTAAAAGTTTTGTTTTCCATTGCTGCCATAACAAATTGACACAAACACAATGGCTTAAACCAACACAAAGTTATTATCTTATGGTTGCAGAGGTTATAAGTCTTACACAGGCTCTGCTGGAATAAAATCAGGTTGTCAGTAGGACTGTATTCCTCCTCAAGGCTCTAGGGGAGTTGCAGATTTTTGCCTTTTACAGCTTTGTAAGGACCACCCACATTCCTTGGCTTGTGGACCCTTTCTCCATCTTCAGGGTCAACAACCATGGCGACAGTTCTCACATGCATCCCCTGACCTCCTTGGTAGGTTCTTTCTTCTCTCTGTCTTCTTCTGTCTCCCTCTTCCATTTTTAAGCATCTTGTTGATTACATTGGGCTACCCTTTAATCCAGGATAATCTCCCCTTGGTCTGTAACTTTATCCCACCTTTAAAGTCCCTTTTTTCCCATGTAAGGTGATGCAGTCATAGGCTCTTTGGATTAGGATGTGGGCACCTGCACGTGCCATTCTGATACCACAAAGGTATTCAGTTGAATTCTTTACCTCTAAATCTTAACTAAATCATCCAAGTTCTTGGCAAATCCATTGTAACATCCACTGGCTTGTATATTAGCCAACTTCCTTTAAATTAGTGTGCAATGAAGGAACAATTGACTTTAAAATGTAAGCTTACTGTTAAATGATAGTTTTAAGGTTAGCCCAGGTTTGTGGAAAAGGACCAAAAAACTCACAATTCCAAAGAATGTCTTATATAGAACAACCACCAACTCCACACCCCAAAGAAAGAGGATGTGAATATTTGTTTATTTCCCACAGACAAATTAGGAAATCCATGTACATTAATCCACTTTGGAGTGTGACTTATTTGCATGGCTTGGCTCTAACCATGGGTAGTGAATTATATAATTATTACAAAGTCCTCACCTTTGATTCTGTGTAAAATGAATCTGTACAGAAAGTAGATATTTTTTCCAAGCTAGTTACACTATCTTGATATACATCATCTAATTATCTATCTGCTTGGTATTTTGACAAATCACCTCATATATACCAAAGCAAGGGTCAGCAAACCGTGGTCCATAGGCCAATCTGACCTATAAATAAGAATGGTTTTTACATTGTTCAATGTTTGAAAAACCATCAAAAAAGAATAACAATTGTCTTTCTCTGACTGACTTAATTTCACTTAACATAATATGCTCCATCCATGTCACTGCAAATAGCAAGATTTCATTCTTTTTTATGGCTCAGTAATATTCCATCACACACACACACACACACACACATTTTCTTTCTCTATTCATCAGTTGAGAGATTCTTGGGGTCCTTCCCTACAGCCAAATAGTTTGGCTATTGTAGATAATGCTGCCTTAAACTTTGGGGTGATTTCACTCATATGTGTAATATAAAAAAAAAACAAATGAGCAAAGGGGAAAAAAGAGAGAGGTTGGGGGGCAAACCAAGAAACAGACTCTTAACTACAAAGAACAAACTGATGGGACCAGAGGGGAGGTAGTGGGAGGATGGGGGAAACAGGTGATGGGGATGAAGGAGTACACCTGTCGTGATGAGCACAGAGTGATGTATGGAAGTGTCGAATCACTATATTGTACACCTGAAACTAATATTACACTGTATGTTAGCTAACTGGAATTTAAAATAAAAACTTGAAGAGAGAGAAAAGAAAAGAGTAATATTTTGTTTCTCAGAAAAATGGCATGAAATGCAAACCTCTGTAAGTGAATTGTTGCTGGAACATAACCGTCCCCACTCCGTGGCCGCTTTTGTACTCCAGCAACAGATTTGGACAGCTGCAGCAGAAACCGCAGGACTAGTAAACCCTAAAATATGTCTATCTGGCCCTTTACAGATGAAGTGTGTTTATTAACACAAAACTGACATTTTTGGGGTGTAGGTATGTGAAATGCGTGGGAGGTGAGGAGGGGATTTATTTACATGCATTGCTAATGTTAATACACCACTAACATGCAATCGCACCCAGCTTTTGGGATCAGAACCACTCAAAAAGAACCTAATTAAGAAAAAAAAATACTTTAAGAGCCACAACAAATAAACATGGGATTCAGTTATGAAACTTTCAGTAAGTATACGTAGGTGAGCTGGATAGACTCTGGGTTTTTGAATCCAGAAGTTACTTATCTTCTGGTCATTGTCAGTATTTGGCAAAGAGGTAACCTATTTCCAAGAGAATCTGTAGCATCAGCTCCTCAAGGGGGACAGGTGGTGGGGGAGGGAGCTTTCAAACGAAGTATCAGAATAATGAAATGTTTCCTGGAAGCAGCTGTATCCGATTTCAGCAGTCAAAGCTACATAAATCCAAGCAAATAGGCAGATCTGAGTTGTGTATTTCCTCTCACAGAAGATTATTTCAAACAGTGACATAAACACTGTTGCAAATGGTTACAGTCAGGTTTGGCTTTTACATTGAAATGGATACTGCACATTTTTAAACCTGAGAGTTTAAATTGAACACCCCAACATCAGAAAGCTTGCCTACATATTTCATTTGATGCTGCTTTTCCTCCAGGTAATGGAGTAAGGAGGGAAACGCTCTACATACCCACCCGTGCCTGGTAAATCCTGTGCACAGAATATGATTTCCAGCCTGACCAAGCAGCTCTGATGCTCACAGGGAAGCCCACAAAGGGCAGCACCAGTTTTGGCTACAGGCAAATTCCTTAAACATTTACTGATCACCTGCACTAATAAGCATCATTTTGAAAACAGATTTGGCAAAATAATTGTACAATGCATAACCATAGGTGACATTTAAAATGTGCATCAGAGGGCGCCTGGGTGGCTCAGTTGGTTAAGCGACTGCCTTCGGCTCGGGTCATGATCCTGGAGTCCCGGGATCGAGTCCCGCATCCGGCTCCCTGCTCGGCAGGGAGCCTGCTTCTCCCTCTGACCCTCCCCCCTCTAATGCTCTCTCTATCTCATTCTCTCTCTCAAATAAATAAATAAAATCTTTAAAAAAATAATAATAAAAAATAATGAAAAATAAAATGTGCATCAGGGACATTTATACATGTATTGATATCATCCCTTTCAACCCCTTGGTGGAGGTGTTTTCAGGTCCAGTTGACAGACTGGCAAGTGGAGGTTCCGACAGTTCCTACCAGGCAGAGCCACACACGACCGCATTCCTGAGGCATCCCAATCCAAGGATCCTTCTGCCATTGGCCAAAACTGACCCTGCCACTGTATTACCAACAGTGGGGAGCTTTACCACCTGGGAAGACTTTCACTTCTTAATGACACAGGTTTTCAGTAGGAAGTAAATTACTCACTCTTTTTCTGACAACTAAAGCACACGGTGTAAAGTAGAATGGGGAGCTTAAACACCTTCGCCAGAGATGGTTTGTGTCTGATTTTGAGAGATTTAATTGTGTTTAATATACTGTTGGCCCCAAACATAATTTTATTTCATTTCAAATCACTTTGACAGTGCTCGTCACCAATCCCCTACATGCTGCTCTTCTGCTTCCTGTGGGTAGGAAAGGCCCATGCTGTGAATTCTGTGGATGGGACCCTAGAAATATGGGATATATGCTATCCAGCATGATAAACAGTGTCTTTGAAGGCACTTCAGGTGAAACAGAATCATAAAGTGTTCAAAGAGTAAAAAGCAGAATGTTACCGTTTGCCTATTTCTTGTCCTTTTATAATTCATTATGATTGAGGTCCTGATGAAAAGAAATAAGTGATCCAAAGAATATCTTCTCATTTATCCACCATTAATAAAGAAGAATAAAAATGTCAAGGGTCGGTGAAAGCTTTCATTCCATCAAGGGTAAATATAGCAGTGATTATGTGGACACACATGAAATTGCCTGAGTCATTTCAAGGTTTCAATGCAGCTCATCAATGACCTCTGTCTTCAGATCTCAAAATAACGACTGTCAGTAGTCAATTTTAAAAGTGGGTTTGCTATAGGACAGTTGCTCTGTTGGTTTACAAGGGAGATTTTTTCTGGTTCTCTTTTCCAGGCTGACAGGCATGAACCTTCCTTCTCCTGTTATAAGTAGCAAGAATTGGTTACGACTCCATTTTACATCTGACAGTAACCATCGACGCAAAGGATTTAATGCACAGTTTCAAGGTAAGAATGCCCCGTTTTATGTATAAATAAAAAAAAAGTAGAGGAAGATATTTTGGTCTTTTCACCCTCAAATTTTAGGAGTCTCTTGCTAGAGATAGAGCAAGAGATATAAGCTTGAAAATACCTTCTAGCTCTTTTTTGAACAATTAACTCTGGAAGTTTTACAGATACTCCTAGCAACTTCTCAGTAAAGCTTTATTACTTTGGCTGTATGTAATGTATTTTATTGTTTTGTTTGAATTATTACTGAGTTTTTATCAATAAGTCAGTAAATATATACTAGCATTAATTTTAATTCATATACACCTAACCAGAAAATATCCATGGTTGTCTGGTTGTTTTCTTTATCCACTCATTAAAAATGGCACAGCGTATAGGTTGCATGAATATGCATACGTACATCATCCTATCACTTTCAGTTGTAAAATATATTCACAGTACATAAATCCAGCTACCTGCTTTAATAATTGACAGGTAAGTGAACATCAAAAGAAAAACACAAGATGTTTTTTTGTAGCTGAGTGAAACAAAGTCTGTAGTCACTAGTATGAAGGTTTGATTTTGAAGCTTCCTCTTTGTATCGAATTTCTAGTGTTTATACCTGGATAGTATTGTATCACTGCCCATATGTTTGTTGGGATTCTTTAAAGATTTATTTATTTATTTATTTGAGGGAGAGAGAAAAAGAGAGAGAGCAGGGGGAGGAACAGAAGAAGAGAGACAATCCTGAAGCAGATCCCTGCTGAGAGCTGAGCCCCACAGTAGGGCTCAGGGGTTCATTCCCAGGACCCTGAGATCATGACCTGAGCCAAAATCAAGAGTTGGGACGCTTAACTTACTGAGCCACTCAGGTACCCCGCCCATATGGTTTTAATAATTAATAATCCTTATCAATACCATAAAAAAAGATTCAATTTATTAGGAGATCTATTGAAAACAATTCCACTTTGAATTTGCAAACAACAATATGACTTTGTCAGAAAGCAAGATGCACTCCCAAGCAAATTTCTCATGCTTCCCCCAAATCATGACTGTGAGAATATCAAGAGTTCAGTTAAGACCCCATTCCCTAAGCACTTGCCACATGCAAACCAGGACCCCAAAACGAGGAAATTATAATAACCCCCCAGAATCTAGTAGTTCAGAAAGACATTTTGCAAACAACCCCCATGAAAGGCAGAATGAAAACCAAAATCATGCTAGCCACTCCGGGAGATTTTAGTAATATTCTTTTTTTTTTTTTTTTTTAAAGATTTTATTTATTTGAGAGAGAGAGAGAGAGCACATGAGAGGGGGGAGGGTCAGAGGGAGAAGCAGACTCCCTGCTGAGCAGGGAGCCTGATGCGGGACTCGATCCCGGGACTCCAGGATCATGACCCAAGCCGAAGGCAGTCGCTTAACCAACTGAGCCACCCAGGCGCCCCAGATTTTAGTAATATTCTAACAAAGGGTCTGAATGTGTCCGATCTAAAACACATTTTAAATCCCATAATGCCTTCATTGTGTCCTTTTGGACAAGAAGTAGAAAACTAAGAGTAATTTGCAGGAAATTAAATACAGAATGGTGCTGAGGAGAGCACATGGAGGTGAGCAGATTTTATTTGCCACCTGTGTCCCTGGGGCATGTGAACCTTCAGAGAATGTGCATGACTTAGAACGAAGGGCCAATTTTGTTTTACCAAAATGCATTTGATCCATCATCAGGAGCATTGCCCATCTCACATTGTCTTCTGATGTGCCAGAAAGTTCCTTCTTTTATCCTCTTTGACTGCAAATACAGTGCCTTCCAAGTTTTCTAGGAGTCATAGCAATTTGTTTCCTTTCCTGCAATCCAGACAAGGCTGATCACATTTTTCAGACCTGCCTCTATTTGCCTTTATCATTTAAGGCCATATACTATATCTGTAGTCATAACAGGGTGCATATATAATCTATGATATTTATATATAGTGTGGAAGAGCACACTGGGTGTGGGAGGTGAGTTCACACAGGGACATGGTAGGTGGGGGTGTAAAGTACTCCATGCAGTCTTGTAGGAAAATCCATCTGAATTTTGTTATATCAATCCACATCCACAGATATATCTATCACTGACTTAGAACAATCATAAATTAATATTCAGAGAGCAAAGTGACTGATCAATAGGTAGGTAGATAGATCAATAGAGCTGTTTCTAAACTGTTATTTGATCTCCAAAGGTCCTGAACCTGATTAATAGATTGACTTTGAACTACAGAAAAAAAATTTCTAGGTATCATTCCTCCAACCTGATCAATGAATTTGGCGTTTGTACCAGTGATTGGAAGAGAGGCAAAAAATAAAATACCAAATTTGAAGATGCTCCATATTGGTAGATATAAGTAACATTCTGGGTGGCAGAAAATTCTATTTTTTTTTTAATTTTATTATGTTACGTTAGTCACCATACAATACATCATTAGTTTTTGATGTGGTGATCCACGATCCATTGTTTTCGTATAACACCCAGTGCTCCATGCAGTACGTGCCCTCCTTAATACCCATCACCGGGCTA
>NW_027713798.1:0-328 GCF_054177405.1 Leptonychotes weddellii | reverse complement strand
GCCTATCTTGACCCAGTCAAGTTGAAACATAAAATTAAGAATCACATTATCAGTTTAAAATAGCTATATTCTATGTAACTGTATTTTATATTTCATGTAAGCTTTATGGTAACCATGAACAAAATACCTATATAAGATACACAAAAGAAAAAGAGAAAATAATAAAAGCATATCACTACAAAAAAAATCAATGCATTGCGAAGGAAGACCATAAGAGATGAAGAGTGGGACAAAGGAAATATCAGTCACAAAAGAAAACAAAACAAAATATAAATGAATTAAACTCCTCAATCAAAAGAAATAGAGTATCTTAATGGATATTTCTTTT
>NW_027713797.1:0-328 GCF_054177405.1 Leptonychotes weddellii | reverse complement strand
GTGTGTGTGTGTGTGTGTGTGTGTGAGAAAATGTCCCCCTTTTGGGCCATTTTAACCATTTTTTTAAGTGTACAATTCAGTGGCATTAATTACATGATGTGCAACCATCACTAGTATCTATTTCAAGAAACTCAACCCATGAAGCAATAACTCCCCATCCCCCCTTCTCCTCAGCCCCTGGTAACCTCTGATCTACTTTCCATCATTATGTGTTTGACTACCCTAGATACCTCATGTAAGTGGAATCATACAATATTTGTCTTTTTGTGTCTGGCTTATTTCATTAGGCTTAATGTTTTCAAGGTTCATCTATGTTGTAGCCTATATC
>NW_027713796.1:0-328 GCF_054177405.1 Leptonychotes weddellii | reverse complement strand
CTGTACGGAGGTGCAGAAACTGACGGAGGGGTGTAGCTGCAGTGGAGACCTCACTCTTTCTGGATCAAAGCTGATATACGTTATACACATTGTCCTACAATTTTGGTTTATCTTCTGCTAGTTTTCAAATGGCACGCTATAGAAATGATACATCAGCATTCCAAGGAAACTCATTTAATTGCTAATTATTTCATTTCTATTTTCTAACAGTGGGAGCAAAAGTTGCGTGTTTATGCTGCTGGTGAATAAAGTGGAATGAGTATGGCTAGAAAGCTTTTTATGATAAACTCTGCAGAATAATTTGTAAACCAAAAAAGGCATTTTAATT
>NW_027713795.1:0-328 GCF_054177405.1 Leptonychotes weddellii | reverse complement strand
TCCCCCAGCAGGCAAGGGGCTCTGTGAAGATCAGCAGCTGGTGTGCCAGCTGACCCTGCAGAGCCCCCGAGCCCACACCAACCGAAATAATGCCTGTACGATGTCGCTGACGGAGCCTGGCCTGGGCTTCATGAAAGGAAGAGCTTGACAGGGAGAGTTAGCCTAGCGCTGTGCCTTCAGGCTGGATCAGCCAGAGCCCTACTGTGTGCGGGGCTGTCGGTGGGGGTCGGTCCTTCAGGCCGGATCAGCCAGAGCCCTACTGTGTGCGGGGCTGTCGGTGGGGGTCGGTCCTTCATGTCGGATCAGCCAGAGCCCTACTGTGTGCGGG
>NW_027713794.1:0-328 GCF_054177405.1 Leptonychotes weddellii | reverse complement strand
TCTCATTCTCTCTCTCTCAAATAAATAAATAAAATCTTAAAAAAAAATTAAAAAAAAAAGTAAACAACCCCTCAAAGTAAGTACCATGTCAAAAAGGGGGTATGAGAATTACATTTCAGTAACTTGTCTAAAGTCACATAGTAAGTAGAGAGGCCAGAATTCAAACCCGTGTCCCCCTGACTGTCAAATGGCT
This sequence comes from Leptonychotes weddellii, assembly GCF_054177405.1. Lineage (NCBI taxonomy): Eukaryota > Metazoa > Chordata > Mammalia > Carnivora > Phocidae > Leptonychotes > Leptonychotes weddellii. The sequence goes on along the minus strand of NW_027713794.1, from coordinate 135 downwards.
GCTCAGTTGTCCCTGCTGAGGATTCACCTTGGCCAATTCCCTGACTAATATTTATTATGTCTCTGGATTTTGTTAAACTGTCATTGTTCAGATATTTGTATGGTTTTCCAAAGGATTTTGTGATTCATTTTGGTC
>NW_027713793.1:0-328 GCF_054177405.1 Leptonychotes weddellii | reverse complement strand
TTTTTGTAGTTCTTCTTTGTTCCATTTTCTCTTGCTCTCTTTCTTTGTGATTTAGGACTTTCTTCAGTGTTTTTTGTTGCATTGTTTCTCTTTATTTTTTGTGTATCAATTATAGGTTTTGGTTGGTAGTTACTATGAGATTCATATATAACAACCTAATTACATAGCAGTCTTTTAAAACTGAGCACATACTAAAAAAACTTCATATTTATTTTCCAGTCTATGTTTTACATACATGTTGTCATAGTTTACATCTTTTTGTGAGTCCCCTTAACTTATTTTTTAGATATAGTTGATTTTACTATTTTAGTCTTTAACCTTCATACTG
>NW_027713792.1:0-328 GCF_054177405.1 Leptonychotes weddellii | reverse complement strand
TAAACCCAGCAGGGCCCGCTCTACTGCAGTAGACCTAGGATGAGGGGGCAACAGGTGCTTGTACATCTGTCCTGTGCCTTCCCCAGTGCTCGACCCCTTGGGTGTGGTCACAGCTGCTTCTGCAGGTGTAGAAGCTCAAGAACTTATGCCACTGGTCCAATGTCACACGTTGCTGTCTTAACAGTTTTATAAATATGGACGTGAAGATCCTATCTTGTCTGTTTCGTGATGGCAGGAGTCCCTCTTGCCTTGGAGGATGGTGAGTCTACTCTATAGCCTAGAATCCTGCACAGGGAAGGTTTGGTTCAGTTTTATCAAGACAAAGTTT
>NW_027713791.1:0-328 GCF_054177405.1 Leptonychotes weddellii | reverse complement strand
TCACCAAAAGCTTAATTGGTCAGTTAATTGGGTTTTAGATAATAGAATATCTCCTAAAAACTGGAGAGGGAAATTATTTACTTTGTAATAAATTACTTAAGTTCAAAAAAATAAGTGACAGTTCATTGTTATTTGTTGCTGCAACATTATTAAAATAACAGTAAGGAAAATTTTTAAGGAAGAAAAGCATCCAGAATTCCATCACTTTACAATGATACAATACACTTTACATTTTCATTTATATGTATGTTTATTTAATATAATATCAAACTTGTTCCTATAGTATACCAAGTTTTTATAACCATTGCTTTTTAAGAACTTTAATATG
>NW_027713790.1:0-328 GCF_054177405.1 Leptonychotes weddellii | reverse complement strand
TGTGTCATGGAGTCAGGGACCTTGGCCCACACTGGGAACCCCGGGCACTGGGGCTTCCTGGTCAGTAAGGGCCCAAGGCCTAGAAAATTGCCTGCAGTCATTGGAAGCAGGTGGAATGTTGGTTCCTATTTTGTGTTACATTGTTTTCTAACACTAAAAACTTACCCAGATAGTCCATGAAGTCACTAGCTGGGTTTCTGAGCATGCTAGGAAAGAGTGTGTTTTTCATGTATTTAATTTTCTTAGCATTTATGGAAATCTGTTGACTATCCTACCTTCACAAGAAAAGAAGTGAGGGAGAAAGGGAGAACTCAAACCTTCCCTATAT
>NW_027713789.1:0-328 GCF_054177405.1 Leptonychotes weddellii | reverse complement strand
TCACCTGGGTCCCATCTCTCCCTGGCTCACTTGGGACCCCTCCCTCTCCCGGCTCACCTGGGTCCCCTCGCTATCATGGCTCACCTTGGTCCACGTCCGTCCCATGGCTCACCTGGGTCCCCTCTCTCCCCTGGCTCACCTGAGTCCCTTCCCTCCCCTGGCTCACCTGGGTCCCCTCTCTCTCCTGGCTCACCTGAGTGCCCTCTCTCATGGCTCACCTGGGTCCCCTCTCTCCCCTGGCTCACCTGGCATCCCTCCCTCCTTCCCCTGGCTCACCTCTGCAAGGGTGAGTCCTTCCTCCTGCTCCAATTTCTCAGCTAGGGCCAGG
>NW_027713788.1:0-5700 GCF_054177405.1 Leptonychotes weddellii | reverse complement strand
AAAAATTTGCTGATATGGGAAAAAGCTCCTTCAAGTATGCCTGAGTTTTGGATAAACTGAAAGCTGAACATGAACATGGAATCAACATTGATATCTCCCTCTGGAAATTTGAGACTAGCAAGTATGTGACCATTACTGATGCCCCAGGACACAGAGACTTCATCAAAAACATGATTACAGGCATATCTCAGGCTGACTGTTATGTGCTGATGTTGCTGCTGGTGTTGGTAAATTTGAAGCAGGTATCTCCAAGAATGGGCAGGCTTGAGCATACCTTTCTGGCTTACACACTGGGTGTGAAAAAACTAATTGTTGGTGTTAACAAATGGATTCCTCTGAGCCACCCTACAGCCTGAAGAGATATAAGAAACCGTTAAGGAAATCAGCACCTACATTAAGAAAATTGGCTACAACCCTGACACAGTAGCATTTGTGCCAATTTCTGGTTGGAATGGTAACAACATGCTGAAGTCAAGTGCAAATATGCCTTGGTTCAAGGGATGGAAAATCACCTATAAAGATGTCAATGCCAGTGGAACCACACTGCTTGAAGCTCTGCATTGCATTCTGCCACCAGCTCATCCAACTGATAAACCTTTGCATCTGCTCCTCCAGGACATCTACAAAAGTAGTGGTACTGGTACTGTCCCTCTGGGCCAAGTGGAGACTCATGTTCTTAAACCCAGCATGGTGGTTACCTTTGCTCCAATGTTAACACCTGAAGCAAAGTCTGTTCAAATGCACCAGAAGTGGGGCGCCTGGGTGGCTCAGTTGGTTAAGCCACTGCCTTCGGCTCAGGTCATGATCCTGGAGTCCCGGGATCGAGTCCCGCATCAGGCTCCCTGCTTGGCGGGGAGTCTGCTTCTCCGTTTGACCCTCCCCCTTCTCATGCTCTGTCTCTCTATCTCATTCTCTCTCTCAAATAAATAAATAAAATCTTTAAAAAAAAAAATGCACCAGGAGGCATTGAGTGAGGCTTTTCCTGGGGACAATGTGGGTTTTGATGTCAATAACATATCTGTCAAAGATGTTCATTATAGCAATGTGGCTGGTGACAGCAAAAGTAACCCACCAACTGAAGCAGCTGGATTCATGGCTCAGGTGATTATCCTGAACCATCCAGGACAAATCAGTGCTGGATATGCACCTGTCCTGGCTTGTCACACAGCTCATATTGCTTGCAAGTTTGCTGAGCTGAAGGAGAAGATTGATCATCATTATGGAAAAAAGCTGGAAGATGGCCCCAAGTTATTGAAATCTGGTGATGCTGCCATTGCTGATATGGTTCCTGGCAAACCTATGTGTGTTGAGAGCTTCTTTGACTAACCTCCTCTAAGCCATTTTCCTGTTCATGACATGAGAGACAATTTGTGTGCGTGTCATCAAAGCCATGGACAAGAAGGCAGTTGGAGCAGGCAAGGTCTCTAAGTCTGCCCAGAAAGGTGAGAAGGCTAAATGAATATTACCCCCAACACCTGCCACCTCAGTCTTAATCAGCAGTGGAAGAACACTGTCAGAACTCTTTGTCTCAATTGGTCATTTCAGTTTAATAATAAAAGACTGGTTAATGATAAAATGCATTGTAAAACATTCAAAAGGAAAGGAGAATGTTTTGTGAACAATTTTTCTTGTATGTGTGGCAGTTTAAGTTATTAATTTTTAAAATCAGTACTTTTTAATGGAAACAACTTGACCAAAAATCTGACACAGAATTTTGAGACCCATTAAAACCAAAGCTTAGTGAGAAAAAATTGATAAATTTCTAACCAGACTTATCAAGAAGAAAAGAGAAAGGACTCAAAAAATAAAATCACAAATGATAGAGGAAAAATAACAACCAACACCACAGAAATACAATTACAAGGGAATATAATGCAAAACTATATGCCAACAAATTGGAGAACCTGGAAGAAATAGATGAATGCCTAGAAACATATAAACTACCAAAATTAAAACTGAGAGAAATAGAAAACTTGAACAGACCAATAACCAATAGAATCAGCAATCAAAAAATTCCCCAAAAAACAGAAATCCAGGGCCAGATAGCTTCACAGGAGATTCTACCAAACATTTAAAAAAGAGTTAATACCTATTCTTCTCAAACTATTCCAAAAAATAGAAAAGGAAGGAAAACTTCCAAATTCATTCTATGAGGCCATCATTACCCTGATACCAAAACCAGAGACTCCACTAAAAAAGAGAACTACAGGCCAATGTCTTTAATGAACTTGGAAGCAAAAATTCTCAACAAAATACTAGCAAAACAAATCCAACCATACATTAAAGAAATCATTCACCACAATCAAATAGGATTCATTCCTGGGTTGCAAAAGTGGTTCAACATTCAAAAATCAATCAACATGATATACCACATTAATAAAAGAAAGGATAAGAATGATATGATTTTTTCAATAGATGCAGAAAAAGCATTTGACAAAGTACAACATTCATTCATGATAAAAAAAAAACCCTCAATAAAATAAGTTTAGAGGGAATACACCGCAACATAATAATGGCCATTTGTGAAAAATCCACAGCTAATATCCTCAATGGGGGGGTGGGGAGAGGGCTTTCCCTCTACAGTCATGAACAAGACAGGTATATTCATTCTCACCACTTTTATTCAAAATAGTCTGGAAGTCCTAGCTATAGCAGTCAGACAATAAAAAGAAATAAAAGGCATCCAAGTTTTAAGGAAGAAATAAAATTTTCACTATTTGCAGATGACATGATATTATATATAGAAAGTCATAAAGACTCCACCAAAAAACTTCTAGAACTGATAAACAAATTCAGTAAAGTCACAGGATACAAAATCAATGTACAGAAATCTGTTGCATTTCTATACAGCAATAATGCAGAAAGAGAAATTAAAGAATCAATCCCATTTATAATTACATCCAAAATAATAAGATACCTAAGAATGAACCTAACCAAAGAGGTGAAGGACCTTTACTCCAAAATCTATAAAACACTGATGAAAGAAGTTGAAGATGACACAGAGAAATGGAAAGACATTTCATGCTCATGGATGGAAAGAACAAATATTGTTAAAATGTCTATACTGCCCAAAGCAATCTACACATTCAGTACAATCTCTATCAAAATATCACCAGCATTTTTCAGAGAGCTAAAACAAACAATCCTAAAATTGTATGGAACCACAAAGACCCTGAATAGCCAAACCAATCTTGAAAAAAAAAAAGCAAAGCTGGAGGCATCACAATTCTAGACTTCAAGTTATATTACAAAGCTGCAGTGATCAAAACAGTATGGTACTGGTAAAAAATAAACACAGATCAATGGGACCGAATAGAAAACCCAGAAATAAACCCACAACTATATGGTCAATTAATCTTCAACAAAGCAGGAAAGAATACCTAATGGGAAAAATACAGTCTCTTCAACAAATGGTGTTAGGAAAACTGGACAGCAACCTGCAAAAGAATGAAAATGGACCACTTTCTTACACCAGACATGAAAATAAATTCAAATTGGATGAAAGACCTACATGTGAAACCTGAAACCATAAACATGATACAGGAGAACACAGGCAGTAAGTACTTTGACATCAGCCATAGCAACTTCTTTCTGGATATTTCTCCTAAGGAAGGGAAATAAAAGCAAAAATAAACTATTAAGACTTCACTAAAATAAAAAGCTTCTGCACAGCAGAGGAAATAATCAACAAAACTAAAAGGTAACCTATGGAATGGGGGAAGATATTTGCAAATGGATAAAAAAGAAGTGATCTACACACACACACACACACAAACAGGAATAGTATTCAGCTATAAAAAAGAATGAAATCTTGCCATTTGCAATGACATGGATGGAGCTAGAAAGTATAAGGCTAAGTGAAATAAGCCATTCAGAGAAAGACCAATACCATAGGATTTCATTCCTGTGTGGAATGTAAGAAACAAAACAAATGAGCAAAAGGGAAAAAAAGAGAGAGAGATAAATCAAGAAACAGACTTTTAACTATAGAGAACAAACTGATGGTTATCAGAGGGGAGAGTGTGAGAGGATGAGTTAAATAGGTGATGGGGATTAAGGAGATACATGATACACTGGATGTAAGTTGGTCTTGTAGAATACTGGCATAGCCTTCTGAAGGCTGAACTGAGGCACTAGATGAGAGCAAACTCTCAGAAAGGATGGGCTTCTATCCTTCAGGATACAGAATATTTATTAAATCAATCACGTTCAGGGGTGTTGTATCCCCTATAGGAAGGATACTTGGGTCTGGAAATCAAGAGGTGGAATTAAGCATGCTCCCACTTAATATCACCCTCAGTGACTTCCAGGGGCTGTTGTGCTTTTCATCTATCTTAGGAGAGTTGGAGGTTCCAGGCTTCATAGAGAGTAGACTCTTGCTAGACGATATAACAAGGGTCCTATTGAATAAAAGTTATAATGATCACAGGACACTTTGGACTCCTTGTGTTCAGGAACCAGCAGGCAGAGAAAGGTGTTACCATACTGGCAGGGAAATTGGCCCTTATCAGGGGAGAAGCTGCGACTGTTTTACACGGTTGGGGCATAGAGGAACGCCCAAGGGCGCATTTAGGGTTTGGTCCTTTGTAAGTGGAAATAGACACTCCCAGGAAGCCTGGAAGGGGAAGAATATGCTTATCAAATTTTGGACTCTTCACCAATGAAGGTTCGGGTCATCCCATCAGATAAGCCCACATGATCTGCTTAGGTGCTCTCTGAATGTGGGACATTTAGAACAGATAGTGGAGTAGCAGGAGGACAAGCACCAGTTGTGCACCCAAGTCAATGCTCATAATGGTAAAGAGGAATATAGTTCATCCTAATCACCTCCCTATTCTGAATTTCCCATCTGAGAAAGCCCCACAGGAACCATGGAGGCACTGCTCCCAACTGTGTGAGGCAGTGGACCCACACAGTATCTGTGATGAAATATGGTGACAATAAGCGCCACAGATCTTCAACCATAGAGGAATAATTGAATGAGGGGCAGAGCATCTGCCCTCTAAAATATATCACCGTGTTTGTGCCATGGCCATGCCTGTCCCTGGCTATTCCCAGCTAATGACTGAGGGAAGCAGGAATCCCAAGGCCAACCCTGGAAGAAATGTGATTCTCTGACTTGCTTAAAGACTGACTCTCTGACAGACTGGCTGAATAGCAGTCTTGGTTGCTTCCTTCCATCCCACCTTGCCTCCTTGCCTCCCTCCATCACTCCAGCACAGATTTGGTCTTGAAATCTGATGGTTTTTCCCAGCCTTCCTCCATTCCCTCTCCATTCTCTCTCACAATGAGATTTATAAAATTCTTGCACATTTAATCCCATCTTGGTGTATTTTGTTTTTTTGTTTGTTTTTTTACTTTAATTTTATTATATTATGTTAGTCACCATACATCATTAGTTTTTGATGTAGTGACCCACGTTTCATTGTTTTCATATAACACCCAGTGTTCCATGCAGTACATTCCCTCCTTAATACCCATTACCAGGCTAACTCATCTCCCCACCCCTCTCCCCTCTAACATCCTCAGTTTGTTTCTCAGAGACCATAGTCTGTCATGGTTCATCTCTCCATGCGATTTCTCCCCCTTCATTTTTCCCTTCCTTCTCCTAATGTCCTCCATGCTATTCCTTATGTTCCACAAATAAGTGAAACCATATGATAATTGACTTTCTCTGCTTGACTTATTTCACTTATCATA
>NW_027713787.1:0-328 GCF_054177405.1 Leptonychotes weddellii | reverse complement strand
ATGTGCTATGGTGAGCTCTATGAATTTTGCAAGACTGTTGAATCGCAGATCTGTACCTCTGAAACAAATAATGCAATATATGTTAAGGAAAAAAAAGAAGAAAAAGATAGCAGGAGGGGAAGAATGAAGGGGGGGGGAATCAGAGAGGGAGACAAACCATGAGAGATGATGTACTCTGAAAAACAAACTGAGGGTTCTAGAGGGGAGAGAGGGGAGCGGGGTGGGAGGATGGGTTAGCCTGGTGATGGGTATTACAGAGGGCACATTCTGCATGGAGCACTGGGTGTTATGCACAAACAATGAATCTTGGAACACTACATTAAGAACT
>NW_027713786.1:0-328 GCF_054177405.1 Leptonychotes weddellii | reverse complement strand
CCCTACCCCCTTTGCAAACTCCTCACATCACTGCCATGCTGACCTGCTTGGCTCTTTCCCACCCACCTTGTCCTTCATGGCCAGGACTGCCCTCCTAGGAGGGCACATTTCCCAAGTCCCAGCGCAAACGCCACCCTACACCTCATGTCCAGAGGGAGGAAACCCGTCTGTTCTCCAGGCCATTCCCGTGAGAACCAGCGTGACCCACCGCGCCCATCCAGTCCCTCTCCGGCTCCAACCACCCCCCAACCCCACCGCCCAGGTCAGAGGTCCGGTCCATACAGCCCCAGCGAGCCCGGCTCCCGGCCCCCGAGGTCAGAGGCCCCGT
>NW_027713785.1:0-328 GCF_054177405.1 Leptonychotes weddellii | reverse complement strand
CTCTCTGCTCTGGTGGAATGTGTTTCTCACGTGCTGTCAGCATATCTTGGAAGGTAGGGAGATGGCTGCCTGGTGGGGAAGGATGGATGGATCTTCCTAAGAGAAGGCACAGAATATGGAAAACTAGCAGGACATTTGAAAGGTGAAAAATTTAAATTCTCTGGAATTGTGGGTAGAAAGACAGAAGATGAAGCTGAAAGATAGGATGTATCAGATTGAAAATTTTATCCTAACAAATGAATTCAGGATTTCAGATGCATGGGCAGATTTGAGCCAAAGGGGAGCAGACATAGCTCAGTTTTGAATATGCTGTATTCCCGTTGTGTGT
>NW_027713784.1:0-328 GCF_054177405.1 Leptonychotes weddellii | reverse complement strand
AATAAAATCCCCAAGCTGCTTTAAATATCAACTATTTCAAAACAAAAAGTTTTTTTGATAAATATAAATCATATAATGACATCTCCAATCCTCTATTCTATTTGGGAAATCCAACAGAGATTTAGATATTATTATTTTTAAAGATTTATCTATTTTAGAGAGAGAGAGAAAAAATGTGTGAGCGTGCAAGTTGCGGGGGGCGAAGCGGCAAAGACAGAGAGAAAGAGAAAATCCTGCAGCAGACTCCCCACTGAGAATGAAGCCTAACATGGGGCTCTATCAGGACCCTGAGATCATGACCTGAGCTGAAATCAAGAGTTGGCCCCTT
>NW_027713783.1:0-328 GCF_054177405.1 Leptonychotes weddellii | reverse complement strand
TTTTTTTTAAAGATTTTATTTATTTATTTGAGAGAGAGAGACTGAGAGAGAGAGCACATGAGAGGGGGGAGGGTTGGGAGGGTCAGAGGGAGAAGCAGACTCCCTGCCGAGCAGGGAGCCCGATGCGGGACTCGATCCAGGGACTCCAGGATCATGACCTGAGCCGAAGGCAGTCGCTTAACCAACTGAGCCACCCAGGTGCCCAAATTTGTGATGATTTAAGTGGTACATATGTTGCATAATAACCTGAGTTTCATTTTAATACAAACCCTTAAAAACAACTTTTATTGCTTTTCATCATGTTTTCTGTATCATTGCTGGTACTAAG
>NW_027713782.1:0-328 GCF_054177405.1 Leptonychotes weddellii | reverse complement strand
TCCGATCTTTTATTGCTTTCCCCCAGAAATTCACCTAAGATTTCTCCCATGTGTATGGATTCTTGCCTCACTTCACATTTATCAGTATGAGAATTTTTGAGAATGTATAGTGGCTAAGAGGCGCCCTGCAATACCACTCCTTACCAGTGGGTGATGCTATATAATATGAATTCTTCTAGCTGGCAAATTCTTTTTTTTTATTTTTTTATTGTTATGTTAATCACCATACATTACATCATTAGTTTTTTTTTTTTTTTTAACAGGAGAAAAATAAATTTCATTTGTTCCATTTAATGGAGCCCCATTAAAATCTGAAGCCCAGAAGGTA
>NW_027713781.1:0-328 GCF_054177405.1 Leptonychotes weddellii | reverse complement strand
TGTAAGACTTTTGAATCAGAGACCTGTACCTCTGAAACAAATAATACATTATATGTTAAAAAAAAGAAGAAGAAGAAGAAGAAGAAGAAGATAGCAACGGAAAGGGAAGAATGAAAGTGGGAAATCGGGGGGGGAGATGAACCATGAGATACTATGGACTCTGAAAAACAAACTGATGGTTCAAGAGGGTGGGGGGGGGGATGGATTGGCCTGGTGATGGGTATTAAAGAGGGCATGTACTGCATGGAGCACTGGGTGTTATACACTAACAATGAATCATGGAACACTACATCTAAAACTAATGATGTAATGTATGGTGATTAACATA
>NW_027713780.1:0-328 GCF_054177405.1 Leptonychotes weddellii | reverse complement strand
CTGTCTTTCAATGAGGAAGGTTCAGCGCAGGCATGACATGATAGATTATTTGTTTGGGTCCCCTAGAACTGAAAGTCTCCTCCATCAAATGACATAAAAATATAACTCCTCAAGGCACTGCATCATTAGCCAAGCAATCGTCTGGAGTCAAAAGACTTGGGTTCAAGTTCTGGTTCCACTACTTACTAGCCCTATGACCAGGGCAATAACTTAACCCCTCTGTTGTTCAAATTTCTCATCTCCTATGGAAACAGTTTCTGACTGGTATGGTTTGGAAAGGACTCAGTGAGATAATGTATCTAATTTTAAATACTGGAAGAGGTTGTCT
>NW_027713779.1:0-328 GCF_054177405.1 Leptonychotes weddellii | reverse complement strand
TAAAAATCGAAACTGAAAATACTTGTAACTCGTTAGTAATTATTCATTGGAAACACCATATTTGGTATTCCAAACAGTGGTTAGTTTTAAAGAAAATCCCCATTTGAGCAGAGCTTTCTTTTCCTTCCCTTCCCTTCCTTTTTTCCCTCTTTCTTCTTTTTTTGTTTTAGGAACCCAGACGTTAATCGGAGTGACGGGCCCTCGGGAATCAGGCCGCGCCGGCCTCGGGGACCCGGCGGCCCGCCCAGCCCACGGGGCTCCTGGCCACTCCGGAGGGCGCTCGCTCGGCGCGCCGCCCAACCCGCTTTCCCGGAAGGGCGGGCGCGCT
>NW_027713778.1:0-328 GCF_054177405.1 Leptonychotes weddellii | reverse complement strand
ACCCTCCCCAGTGTCTATCACCCAGTCACCCCATCCTTCCCACCCTACCCCCCACTCCAGCAACCCTCAGTTTGTTTCCTGCGATTAAGAATTCCCCATATCAGTGAGATCATATGATACATGTCTTTTTCTGTTTGACTTATTTCACTCAACATAATACCCTCCAGTTCCATGTCTTTTAAACCAAATGCAGACTAGCATTGGTCTGTAGGCTAACTGCCTCTCAGTCACAGGCTCATAAATTTGGAGATTTTTCAGGGTGGGGGAAATTGGTCCAGTCAAGTGTTTTTGTTTGTTGGTTTGTTTTGATTTTAGGTACTTTTTATTT
>NW_027713777.1:0-5701 GCF_054177405.1 Leptonychotes weddellii | reverse complement strand
ACTGTTAATCTCAGGAAACAAACTGAGGGTTGCTGGAATGGAGGGGGGTGGGAGGGATGGGTGTGCGCGCGCGCGCGCGCACACACACACACACACACACACACACACACACACACACGCTCAGCCAGAAGTCAGGAGAAGTGGTTGATAAGCAAGGCTGGGGAGCCAGGCTGCCTGGGTTGAAATTCCTGTTCTATCACTCACTGTCTGCATGCCCTTCAGCAGGTCACTTAACCTCTCTCAGTTTCTTCATCCATAAAATGGGAACGATAATAGCAATTTACCTCATTAGATTGTGAGGATTAACTAAGTTATTACATATAAAGCATGTAACCTGGCACAATAGTAAGTGCCCAATAAGGGAAAGCTATTATTATTAATATAAAATAAGTTACCGAGGGTGCCTGGGTGGCTCAGTCGTTAAGCATCTGCCTTCGGCCCAGGTCGTGATCCCAGGGTCCTGGGATCGAGCCCTGCATCGGGCTCCCTGCTCCGCGGGAGGCCTGCTTCTCCCTCTCCCACTCCCCCTGCTTGTGTTCCCTCTCTCGCTGTGTCTCTCTCTGTCAAATAAATAAATAAAATCTTTAAAAAAAATAATAATAATAAGTTACCGATTCCACAGTCCCTGAGTGAGGGTGGGAAAGAACCTCCTTTGAACTAAGCTTCTCGAGCTTTATGGCGGTTCAGGGGATCTTTTTCCTCACCCGCATGCTCTGGGCTGGGCCCCAGATGGCTAAAGCTGCTAGAAGCCAGAGGGCCAGAGCAACGGAGTGTCAATGGAAATTGGAATCAGTTTGAATTTTGATATGTTTTATCTCATGCACATCCTGCATGCATTTTTAATAGCATCTCGGAGACATTGGAGTAAGCTGATAGGAAATGAAAACTGCATTAATGTTAGGATTCCTAATTCTGTGTTTGGATTTCCATTCTCCAGACATCCTCGCAGAGAGATGGAGGCCCCATTTCAAGAACAGATAATGGAAGTCTGTGTTCTAATTTATTCAATACATTTTGCGGAAGGGCTTCTCATCAGAAGTCTCTAGACCAAAGCCAAAGTGACTATCTCTCCATCCCTAAAAGCTCAAGCGACAAGGAGGGAGCCGCAGGGAAGTCAGATACTCTGGCAAGTGAGCGGATTTGATTCCCAGGAACCACAAACATCCCATAATGCCTGCTTTTGGAGCATGTGCTCTAGAAGACAACATTATTCTGCATCCCCCAAATCCCACAAAGCCTGGGGTCTGCCCAGATATCTTTGTGAAAGGGGAAGCATGTGAGCTTAAAGCCTGCTTAAGATTCTCTCTCTCTCTCTCTGCCCCTCCCCCCTCAAAAAAAAAAAGTCTGTCACAGAGTAGTGCTGGTCTTATGACTGAAATTGTGCTTAGTCAGGGAATACCAAAGCCCTAAAATTTCCCGTTTTTTTGTGTTCCATACTTTAATTTTGAATAGGAATCATGTACCTAGGTTGCAAACTCAAAAACTATAAAAAGGCAAGCCTCGCTCCCCCTGCCCCGCTTCCCCCATACAGCCAGGCCCTACTCCACCCAATATCCCAACAGAAGCCACGATTACTGCTTGTGTATCCCTTCCAGAGCTAACCAAGCAAATATGGGTATGTTCTCTCTCCATCCCCTTGTGCACAGCACTAGCATACGTTCACACTATTCTCTTCACTGTTGGAGGTATTTTTATAGCATTACATACAGAATTTCTTTATCATTTTTTTAAGCAAACTCTACCCCCAACATGGGGCTCAAACTCACAACCCCGAGATCAAGAGTCATGTGCTCTATCGACTGAGCCAGCCGGGCGCCCCCAGAATTTCTTCCTTCCAGATTTCTCTCAAGGTAAGAAAAAACACTACACAGGACCCCTGGCCATGGTCAACACTGATAAGTGAAGAGATTCTTATTTGTGAGCCCCTAAGAAAGCTGCTCGGGCGCTTCCGCCAATAGTATTATGCACTAGTCAAACCCACTGCTGAGCAACAGGCCAGGGCTCATGGACATGCTCTCTGTATATTGTTAAAATGAAAACCACAGGCCCCAAATGGTGTCACTTAGGTTAAGGCTCCAAGTCAGGAAACCCAGACTTAATACCTAACCTAACTGCAGGTTCAACCCCCCAGAAATGTGACCTTTCACTAGTCCACACAGAAATTTCCCGGGCAGCCCTAAGAAATTTACTGATAGACGCCATCAGTTCCCCTTAAGAGGGCGACCTTGCCTAAAACAATGGATTCTTTGCCGATAATTTCCTTTTTTCCACTCCCTCTCTACCTTTAAAAACATTTCCTTTTCTGTAGTCCTTCGGAGCTCTCCTTTACTTGCTGGATGGGGTGCTGTCTGATTTGTGAATCTATTAATAAAGCCAATTAGATCTTTCAAATTTCCGCAGTTGAATGTTTGTTATTTAACACCTTACCCCCTCTTCCAGCCCCAGAGTATCTCAGGCCCACAACGGAAAGGTGGTTTCCCACACAACACAACCTCATCATTCACAACCACACTTAAATGAAGCTACTCAGTCTTCAGCTTTTTTACAATACACATGCACTTCTTCTGAAATTAGAAAAAAATTAATAAATACTACTTTTTACATACAAATCAGTAAGGGATGTTGCTCCATTAACATGTGGCCTACAAGCTCTGTGTCTGTTTCCCCACTGTCTAAAATGAAGATCTCTAAAGTCATCCTATTCCGGATGCATTTCACAATATGTTACAAATACCAGTTCAGCATGCATGTCATCCACTAGACTCAATATTGGTTTAGTGTGTGTGTGTGGTTTTTTCTTAATTACACACAATGAAATGTTTTGACACCAGTCTTGACAAACGCCTACAATACCTCAGTTAGCCAAGATCGTGACGATGCGCAATTTTCTATCTGCCAGTCAGGTTGCTGCTCTGTTAGGAGCTGCAGCTGGGATGGTGAGAGAGAATTCCATCAGACTCAACATTAATGATAAGTGGATACTTGATTGAGCTCAAACCAAAGATGCACTGTAGGAATAGAATGTTACAGAAAAATGCCACTTTCCAAAGCATCAAAAATGGTTCCATGTTCCAGCTGGGAAGGATAAGTGGAAGGCATGAAAACTCACAGGATTAAAATCCAAACAGAAGCCGCAGAGACCATAAACTCTGAAAAGGGTCTGACTTAAATAGTCTGGGTACTCAACTGGCTATCTATCTCTACAACCACCCTTTCTTCTTTCTTAGCAACTCCCACCCCCACCCCCCAACCACGGGTTATTTTATGTACCTCTGACTCCTGTATGCAAAGGTGTGGTTAAGAAGTCATTGAAAATACCTGGGGGATAATTGACTTAAGAGGTCACAACCTAATCCATTGTGTCACATGAAGGAAAAAAAAAAAAATCTGTTAACGGAAGAAATGTAGCATCTAGAAAGGAGAAGACCACGGGTCAAGAACGTGAGAATGTGTCTCCAGCCCTGTCCAGGGGAGAGTGTGCTAAGTCCGGCCAAGGCAAACATTCCAGTTGGACGTGCAGGCCTGCATCCAACCAGCCGAAGTCAGCGTCAACCACTAACCCATCGTCCCAGTCATTCCCCTCATCCCCCTTGCTATGTTGCTCTGCTCATTAAGGAGGCTTCTGAAGATAGCTGTTTCTCAAGCCCACAGGAGAGAAAATGCAATGGCCATGTGCCCCAAGCATCTGATCCACTTGGCAGTTCCAGATCTCACCATTCTGGTTTGTTAGTAATCTCCTGTGAAGTGGGCTAGCAGGATCTGGGCACACATGGGGCACTCAGATGTTTTCACCTCTGGTTTCGCAATCCTGAGAACCTAACCCTGAGCCCTGATACTATCTTGCCATTTGGAAATGCTGCCCAAGTGGCCAGCTGAATTTCACTAGCTCACATTGCTATCTTGGCTCTCTTGAGCTTTAAGCGCCTAAGACAATAGGAAAACCAGTAAGTAATATATGTAATCTCCTTGTCCAAGGACATTCAAAGGTAGATTCTAATTGCCCTCCTTCTTTCCCACTCTCCATACCGGGGCCCCTTGATCCTTTTACTCTTTCTTGTCCCACCCCAGCACCCAGGTGCCTCCAGGGTCCTAGTTCCAGGCCAGTTGGTCCCCCACAGTTTCCCCCTGAGGCCTCTGCATTGTTGGAGGGGTCCTCTCAGCCTCTCGGGGGCCCCATTCACTAAAGGCTCTCACTCCTTCCCAATAAACCTTCCCCAAGACAATAAAATTTCCCCCAAGAAAAGATCATGAAAACTTTAAATACAAAGAGATACTCATATCGACTTCAAATACAAAGAGATTCTACAATTGTTAACATTTGTCTGTATGTGCCCTATCCCCATACCACACATCTATCCCACCCATCAATGAATCCATTCTATTTCTGATGCAATTCAAAGTAAGTTGCAAATATCAGGACACTCCACTCCACTCCTAAACACTTTGGCAGGCTTATCATAAACTAGACTCTCTTTGTTTAGGGTTTTTTCTAAAGCCTTTTCTACCCTTTACTCTTGCTATCAAAAATAGTTCATGGGCTGCACTTCTTTGGAGTGAACTACATTGTTATAATTCCATTTTAACTTCTCCATTGGCTTTTTCTTTTTGATACCTTCTTTTCTTTTCTTTTTAATATTTTATTTATTTATTTGAAAGAGAGAGCGAGAGAGAGAGAGCAGGAGCAGTGGTGGAGAGGGAGAAGCAAGCTCCCCACTGAGCAGGGAGCCTGATGGAACTGGATCCCAGGCCCCTGGGATCATGACCTGAACTGAAGGCAGATGCTTAAGGGACTGAGCCACCCAGGCACCCCCTCCATTGGCTTTTTATCTGTACTTTGTTACGTTATTTTTTTTTTTATTGAAGTGAAATTCACATCACATAAAGTTAACCCATTTAAAATGTTCACTTCAGTGACATTTAACGCATTCACAATGTTGCGCAACCACGACTTCTATCCAGTTCTAAAACATTTCCATCTTCCCAAAATAAAACTCCATACCCATGCGGCAATCATTCCCTATTCTCCCCTTCCTCAGCACCTGGCTACCACCAGTCTGCATTGTATCTATGGATTTGCCTACCGTGATCATTGCATATAAACGGAATCATGCAGTATGTGGCCCTTTGTGTTTGGTTTCTTTCAATCAGTGTAACGTTTTCCAGGATCAACCACATGGTATCATGTATCAGTACTTCATTTCTTTTTAAGGCAGAGTCATAATTCCATTGTATGTATACACCACATTTTGTTTATCTATTCCTCCCCTGATGAACATTTGGATTGTTTTCACCTTTTGGCTATTGTGAATAATGCTACGCATTGCATTATTTCTGAGTGTTGGCTCTGCAGCAGCCATTATCAAGCATTTTGGTTTCAGGACCGCTTTGTACTCCTAAAAAGTACTGAAGTTCCCCAAAGACCTTTTATGGGGGACAGACATAGATATACAGATATATGAAATTAAACTGAAAAAATTTTAAATATTTAAGTATTTTCATGTTAACATAAACAACATGTTTTTATGAAAAAATACTTTTTTTAATATATTTTAGGGGCACCTGGGTGGCTCAGTCGGTTAAGCGTCTGCCTTCGGCTCAGGTCATGATCCCGGGGTCCTGGGATCGAGCCCCACATCGGGCTCCCTGCTCCACGGGAAGCCTGCTTCTCCCTCTCCTACTCCCCTGCTTGTGTTCCTGCTCT
>NW_027713776.1:0-328 GCF_054177405.1 Leptonychotes weddellii | reverse complement strand
TGTTCCCTCTCTTGCTGTGTCTCTCTCTGTCAAAATAAATAAATAAAATCTTAAAAAAATAAAAGCTTTAAACACATCAGGTGGGTGTTGTAAAAAGAAGGTAGTTGGGCAGCTGATGACAGAGATAGTGAAAGCAACGAGGTGAAGCAGAAATTATCCCTGAGAAGTTATTTGCGGCTTTTCATTCTGCTCAAATTCAAAATTATTGCAAACAAGTCCAGGTTGGGTAGGGATTGGTAAGAGCTAGAGTAGTCATTCTAGCCATAGCCCCTCATGTGGAAGTGTGCATGGGAGCCCTTGTCAACTCTGGATCACCTTTGTCCCTACA
>NW_027713775.1:0-328 GCF_054177405.1 Leptonychotes weddellii | reverse complement strand
TACCATCTGCTTATGCGAACCGGGCGAAGCAGGTCTCCCGGCAGGGTCCCTGCTCTCCCTGGGTCCGAGGAGAGCTCCCCGGCCAGGAGGCTACGTTCCCTCTCCGCGGACACTTTCCCGGCCCCCCAAGTTCGCCCGGGTCATCTGCAACCACGCCCAGAAGGATCCCTGCCGCCCGGGCCCGGGCAGGTCTGCACCTCTCTTCTGTACTGCCTACCTCACAGGGCTGTCCTAGGGCCCAAACGAAATACTGAATATTGAAAGTGCTGTGCAAAACTTGCCGCCAAAGGAGATTATAGGCACTCATGTTGCAGCTGAAGGAGCCTTT
>NW_027713774.1:0-328 GCF_054177405.1 Leptonychotes weddellii | reverse complement strand
CTCTTCTTATAAGATAGAAGTGGGTCACCCTACTGGCCTCCTTTTACCTTATTTACCTCTTTAAACTCCCTGTTTCCAATAAAGTCATACTCTGAGGTGCTGGGGGTCAGGACTCTAAATGTCAAGGGGCATGATTCAGCCCATAATGGGATTTACTCAGGACTTGTTATGTGCTGAGCACTGGGCTCTTTGAACACACGGTTGTGTTTCGTCCTCAACAATGACCTTCCCTGCCCATCTTGTCACATGTGTCCCCATGCACATGCACGACCAGATGCAGACAGTTGCTTTCCAATGTCTTCATGACAAGAGCACACTCGTTTCTTCT
>NW_027713773.1:0-328 GCF_054177405.1 Leptonychotes weddellii | reverse complement strand
GACTACAGATGGAGTCTTACAAGAGATGTAGGTGATATGGCATAATAAAATAAACTTTCACTTTGGAACAAACAGACCCAGCAAGCTCTATAGTCTTTGTCAAGTTGCTTTACCTTTCTGAGCCTGTACATTCATCTGTAAAGTGAAAATAATGTCATCTATAGCACAAAGTTGTTATGGAACATAAACCCATAAAGAATGTCAAATGTCGGGTGCCTGGGTGGCTCAGTCGGTTGGGCGACTGCCTTCGGCTCAGGTCATGATCCCAGGGTCCTGGGATCGAGTCCCGCATCGGGCTCCCTGCTCCGTGGGGAGCCTGCTTCTCCCT
>NW_027713772.1:0-328 GCF_054177405.1 Leptonychotes weddellii | reverse complement strand
TTTTTTTTTAAAGATTTTATTTATTTATTTGAGACAGAGAGAATGAGAGAGAGAGAGCACATGAGAGGGGGAGGGTCAGAGGGAGAAGCAGACTCCCCGCCGAGCAGGGAGCCCGATGTGGGACTCGATCCAGGGACTCCAGGATCATGACCTGAGCCGAAGGCAGTCGCTTAACCAACTGAGCCACCCAGGCGCCCCTCCATTGTTTTCTTTAATGGATCATGCCTTTGGTGTCATCTGTAAGAACTCTTTCCCTAGCTCTACTTCCCTGTATTAGTTTCCACAAACTTGGTGACTTAAGGAAGAGAAAATTATTTTCACCTCCTAC
>NW_027713771.1:0-328 GCF_054177405.1 Leptonychotes weddellii | reverse complement strand
ACTGGTCCTGCCCACCTCTCCTAACTCAGCACACACCTCTCTCCCCTCCATTCTTTCTACTTCAATCACAACTGGCCTCTGTCTGCCCCTCAAAGAAGTCCCATGTGTTCATGATTTCAGAGATTTTGTACAGAGGTTCCTTCTACTGGGAGCCTCTTTCCCCCAGATCTTTGTATTTAACTTATTTATTTATTTATTTATTTATTTTTTTATTATTATGTTATGTTAATCACCATACATTACATCATTAGTTTTTTAAAATTTTTTACTGTTAATTACCATACATTACATCATTAGTTTTAGATGTAGTGTTCCATGATTCATTGTT
>NW_027713770.1:0-328 GCF_054177405.1 Leptonychotes weddellii | reverse complement strand
TACTGTATGGTGATTAACATAACATCATAATAAAAAAAAACAACAGCAAAAAAAAAAAAAGGTATCTGTTCCCCTCATGTTTACTACATTATTTATAATAGCAGACACTTGGAAACAATTCAAGTATCCATCAATGGATAAAGAAGTCATGGTATGTGCATATTTATTTCTATTTATTTATAGATAATATATATATTTATATATTTATGTGTTTTATATAAATGTATGTATATATGGAGTATTATCCAGCCATGATAAAGAAGAAAATTCTGCCATTTTCATCAGTATCACTAGCTCTTGGGGGCGTTATGCTCAGTGAACTAAGTCC
>NW_027713769.1:0-328 GCF_054177405.1 Leptonychotes weddellii | reverse complement strand
TACGTCCTGGGGATGAGAAACAGCAATTTAAGGACAGGGAGGGGAGCACAGTGGGGCTTCTCTGTGTGTTTTATTTCTTAGTGAAAACAGACACAAATATGACAAAATGGTAGAATTTTTAAAGTGGGCAAGTAAGGGGTGCCTGGGTGGCTCAGTTGGTTAAGCGACTGCCTTCAGCTCAGGTCATGATCCCATGGTCCTGGGATCGAGTCCCGCATCGGGCTCCCTGCTCTGCGGGCAGCCTGCTTCTCCCTCTCCCACTCCCCCTGCTTCTCCCTCTCCCACTCCCCCTGCTTCTCCCTCTTCCACTCCCCCTGCTTCTCCCTCT
>NW_027713768.1:0-328 GCF_054177405.1 Leptonychotes weddellii | reverse complement strand
TTTCTCTGGTTGCAGATCTAGGAGTGGAATTGCTTGATAATGGGGTCTGCATATTCAACATGAAATGAGCAACTTGCTTTCCAAGGTTGTATTTTTAGTTTACACCCCCATATTCCACAAGTACTCTGCGAGTTCCTCTTCAACATTTCACTAATGGCAGACTAAAATTTTTTGCTGGTCAGCATTTGCTGAACGAAATCTCATGTATTTAAATTGCATTTCTCTGATTATAAAAAAGTTGCTTAGTTTCTTACAAGCTTTTTGGCTACTTTGGAGTCACGTCATAATGTTGGGTTTATATTTTTAGTAGTTTTTGCAAATGCTGCCT
>NW_027713767.1:0-328 GCF_054177405.1 Leptonychotes weddellii | reverse complement strand
TTTTTTTAACGAAAATGATATATACTCCTCCTTTTTACAAAGGAGCGCAGCTCTCAGGGAAGCCCCAGAGATACTACCCAGAAACCTGCCCCAAAGAGGCCGATGCTTCTGACGCCTTCCGGAAACGAGCTCCACAGGCCTTATGGGAAATGTAGTCCCCTATGAATAGGCTGCACCGCGGAGGGACCTGGGAACCTGGACGTCAGTTACTTCCGCACACGCGCAATGGGGCGGCAACCGGTATTCCGTAATCTTCCAACCTGTGCAGAGTGAAGTGAGAACGCGGGTTTCGCCCCGAGTCTCTAGGAGAGCTCTGTAACCTGATGTT
>NW_027713766.1:0-5701 GCF_054177405.1 Leptonychotes weddellii | reverse complement strand
TATTCCATTGTATGGAGATATTCCAATTTATTTATCTAGTCATCTGTTGATGGAAATCAGGTTGTTTCCAGTTTTTGCTAGTATGAATGAAACTGCTATGAACATTCATCCAGTCTTTGTGTGGACATATGTTTTTATTTCTCTTGGGTAACTACCTAGGAGGAGAATCACTGGCAAATATGGTAAATCTATGTTTAACTTCATCAGAAACAGCAAAACTGGCTTCAAGAGGGGCTGTACCATTTTAAGTCCCCATCAACAACATACGAGAGATTCAGTTCTTCTACATCCTCACCAATGCTTTTGTATGGTAAGCCTTTTTCCTCTTAGCCATTTTAGTGGGTATGAAACGGTATCTCATTGCAATTTTAAATTGCATCATGACAAATGATGATAAACATCTATCTTTTCATATGCTTGTAGGTCATCCATAAATCTTCCTTCATGAAATATTTGTTCAAGTCTTTTTCCTATTTTTTTTAATGGATTGTGTACTATTTCATTGAGTTGTAAGAGTTCTTTATATGTTCTAGACACAAATCCCACTCTTCTATGTGTTTGGCAATAGGGAGTGACTTGCCCTACCCTAGTTATAAGAGCTACTTATCCTAATTACTGGAAGCTTTTTGTCCACAGTAGTTATGTGAACTAGCCTGGGCTTCTGGATGTAGCTGACATCTGCTGCATTAGTTAGGGCTCTGGGCTTTGTTTCTGGGGGAAAAGAGGTATAGTCTAGAACCTTCTCATTCTTTTAAATCTGACTTCTGAACATAGTAGGCAGGAAGGAAGAAAGGGAAGGCAGAAATAAAAAAAAGGATATTCTAGGGAGTTATTAGCTACCTACAACCCCCACTGGGTTCTGGGCAAGGCTATTACAGTCACTCAAGTTAACAAATTAAACATTCTTTGACTCGGACCAACTTTCTGCCTTATGGGTTCTACCAAGTCCAGAAAGTGGAATGTCTGTCCTGGCGCCCACTGATTCCTGGGAGGAGAGACCAGGGATCATTCTCCCATAATGATCCCTCCAGGTTCCTCTAACTCCTTTTAACTAAATAACGTGACCAACAATTGAAGGTAGAAAACAGAAGTGGAAAGAGTCCACAAGTTGCAGGTCTGTTGTTGGGTTGCCTTGTGTTTATCAAGAGGAACAGCCTTAGTGCCCAATAAATTAGGGTTTCCAACCCAGAGCCACAAAAGGAAGGATGTCTTTCTTTTTTCATAGCACCTGGCCAAGCCTCATTGCACTCCACAGAGCTATAAAGAAGACTGGGCATGGGGCAGCTGGGTGGCTCAGTCGTTAGGCTGAGTTCATGCCTTCGGCTCAGTTCATGGTTCCAGGGTCCTGGGATAAAGCCCCGCGTCGGGCTCCCTGCTCAGCGGGAGACCTGCTTCTCCCTCTCCCACTCCCCCTGCTTGTGTTCCCTCTCTTGCTCTGTCTCTCTCTGTCAAATAAATAAAATCTTTAAAAAAAGAAGAAGACTGGGCTGTAGTAACTTCACCCTCCAAGAAAAGGATTAACATATTTGGAGACCTCAAGTTTATTCAAATCAAACTAATCCCCTAGATCAAATGGGAAAGGAGAAGGAGAGGTAGTGTGGGGAGAGAATGGGGACTTTAGGATGACTGGAGGCCACAAAGAGGAAGAAGGTGGATGGGACAGGTTTTAAGTTGAGTTTTGCTGGCCATTTGCAGCTTTTTGTTCCAGCACTGGCCCCAGGTACAAATGGAGGAAATGGGGATGGGCAGATAAGGAGGTCCTGATGTAGGGAAGTGCCGGGGCATCATGGGAAGATGATGTCTATTCAACATCACCATATTACATGTCAGTAGCCACCTGGTTCCAAATCATTAAATCCAAAGAGCTCAGCTTGCCTGCAGCAGGATTCTCTCACCAACCCTGCTATAAACCCCACTGCTCCTCTTGCAAAATGTCTCTGTGTTGCAGAGCTCAAGAGTCAGGGAGAGGAAGTCACAGAGGAAACAGTACATTGTCTATCTAATACCTTTCTGTAGAATTCCTGTTAGGTACCTGTCTTCCAGAGTCCTTGGCCTCATTCTAAAACTCTGCAGATCACAATAGCTAACTCATTGTCTCATGATATGTTCCAGAAACTCTCAGGAGAGGGCTTACCATTTTACACACCAGAAAGCTGAGGCTCAGAGAGGTTATGTGCTTTGCCCAAGGTCACCCAGTAAGTGGAAGAATCTGGATCTGAACACAGGTCTGAAGTTAAGAGACCAAGAAATTAACCTGCCTTATTCCAGAAGTAGACTAACAAAGAAGCAAAAAGACTTGAACCTCCACCAGTTTTTGCCATTAAGCAGAAGGGAAGGAACAACATGGAAATCAAGGTCTCTAGGAATACGCAGTTAACCTAATTCTGGTTCCCCAAATTGAGAAATTCCTCAAGTGTCTCTGCTTCAAATTGAATAATTTTCCAATTTCTTTCTCAAGGTAATTTTTTAAACTACTGATTTTTATGGGCTTGAGCATGTGAAAAGCCGACTACTGTATGTCTTTTTAATTAGATCCTTTACATGATAATTAAAATCTCTCTTTGCATCATAGCTATTCTTAAACTCGGCTATAATGTTCCTCTGGCTGGAAGTTAGCTGACCATCTGGAAGCAATAAAATATCTTAACCTTAAAATGCAAACTATCAGTTAGATATACCACAAATTAGACCTACTCGTCATTGCTTTAATGGGTAAATGCCAGGCTCCATCCTTCATTCTGTCTAATCAGGAAACTGCAGGATCTCACGGTTGGAACAGGGATTTTGAAAGTCAAATAGTCCTTCTTCCTTTGTATTTTCAGAACAAATCCTGACCAGGCCATCCCTTGAATGGCCCCGGGGGATACAGGCATACAGCCCACCGGAAAGAAGTTGTGAGGCTGTTTTTAGAAGATTCTTCCAAAGTTCATTCATTATTTGGGGCTGGAGACCAAGACTGGCCTTGGTGGTCTAAGGGGGAAATAAATTCTGACTAGCAGCTTGGGAAGGGTTGGTATGCAGAGGGGATGTAAGCAGGAACCAGCAAGAGAATGAATTATGAAAGAGAGGATCATAGGCCCTGAAGGGAGGCTGTTGGCTTGGGGAAGCTGTAGATGGGATCATCAGAAGGAGGCATTCCATATGATTGGCAAGGGGAGCATATTTCACCTTCTCTGATTGGTCCTAAATTGAAATGGGGACAAAAATTAAGGAAGCTGTCAGGTTTTCATCAAATCCTGGTCATTTGGGGCCAGTTGTTACTGTTTGTTATCATTTAGCTTCCTGGGCCAGTTGCTGGAAGTTAGCTGTCTGACCTCCAGTCTAAGAGATAGAAGCTTGATTCTTGGACTGGCCACTGTGCATAACTGGGTTGGTTTCCTGGGCCGGTTGCTATAGATTGTGGGTCATAGCTCTATTTTTATATATGGTTTGACCAGTGACTATTTGCGTACTCAGACTCTCACCCTTTATTTTAATCCTATATATGTTTTAAACTGCACAACATATTATTATTTTACCATATGCAATAAAATTATTCATTTAGCATTTATAAGACAACATAGCCTGTTGGTTAACATGAATTTTGGTGGAGGGGTGGTGCCTGGGTGGCTCAGTCGGTGAAGCATCTGCCTTCAGCTCAGGTCATGATCCCAGGGGTCTGGGATGGAGTCCCACATGGGGCTCCCTGCTCAGCGGGGAGTCTGCTTCTCCCTCTCCCTTTGCCCCTCCCCATCACTCATGCATGCTTTCTCTCTCTCATTCCCTCTCAAATAAATTTTTTTAAAAAAGAACATGAATTTTGGGGTCTGACCACATGGTTCAAAGTCCAGCTTTACCACTATTGACTGTGTGATCTTGAACTGAGTATGCAAATAATAAGCACATAGACAATGGCCAAACCATATATAAAAATAGAGCTATGGCCCACCATCTGCAGCAAGCAGCCCAGGAAACCAACCCACTATGCACAGTGGCCAGTCCAATAGTTTAACTTCTCTGGTCCTCAGTTTCATTATCTACAGAGATAAAAAATAGTACCTTCCTTATAGAGTTATTTTGAGGATTAAATGGGTTAATAATATCCATGTAACGCACTTAGGCCTGGCCACAGGGTAAGCACTATATAGATGTTTGCTATTATTAAAAATTAAAGAAAAAACAAAAAATAAGAGGAGTATGCAACATCCTTCAAAGTCCAAGATTTACCAGGATATTACTCCCTGAGTTTCCTATGCTGTAATACACACACTTCAAGAAATGTAAAGAAACCATTAGTATGTGGAAAGATTCTGCATCAAAAGTTTTAAAATCTAATACAAGTGGCTTCTCAAAAAGTCATTAATACATAAAAATCTATATTCTTCCCACAATGAATTGTATCAGCAATACCCAAGTTGGCACAATTTTTCTCCTGAAGCTAATAATGAACGGCATTTATGTTCACATTCTTAGGAAGCAATTTGTGAAGCACTAGCCTCTGGGGAGAAGCAGAGCCAATTATTCTTTGTTTAACCCTTTTAAAGATGATGAACTATAACACACCTACAGAAATGTTTGCAAATCAAAAATGGGCAGCTCAAAGACTCAAAGCAGACACTTGTGTAACCATCACTCTCGTGAAGAAATAGAACTTCAGCTCCCAGAGGCCATCATAACACCCCCACCCATCACTATCCTCCTGTCCCCCAGTTTTATAGTGTCAAAGATAAGCAAAGCCAGATACCAATTCAAGAGTGCTAAGGACAGGTTTTAAACAGTAAGGACAGCTTTTAAACAGTAAATCTCAAATTTACATCCCTATTGCAGTAGGGAAGAGCATCCACACTGAACTGAACCCAATCCTGATTTGTGCAGAGGTGACTGGGTATTTTAACAGGAGAATAAGGAATTGGGGAGGGGGGCAAGCAGGGGTCAGCAGAGGCAGAAAAGTGAGAGATTACAAAGGGTGGGTTAGTGTAAATGTTGATGAAACTAGCTGTGTCTGTTGCTGGCAACTCTCTGAGTTAGGATTCTTTCCTTCTACGGGGACTGGGAGACAGAGGCTCTACTTTCCTGGGGATTATATTTTAAAGGAATGGCTTTCAGGTCCTTGAGAAAGACACTCTGGAGTTGTAGGACATACATATACATCTCAAAGGGACAGAGGAAGGTTTCACAATTATAGGACCTTTTTAGTAAATGTTCTAAGAAAGGTGGTCAGGGACGTACGCTCAGGTGTTGCCTAGAACAGTCCATGGTAAGCCCTTCCTTGCTTTTCCTTTCTCTCTCTCTCTCTCTTTTTTTTTTTTTTTAAGCAGTTTCCATGTCCACCATGGAGCCCAATGTGGGGCTTGAACTTACGACTCTGAGATCAAGACCTGAGCTAATGTCAAGAGTTGGACGCTTAACCGACTGAGCTGCCAGGTGCCCCTCCTTGCTTTTTCTTAGTTTTACCCACTAACCACACATCCCTACTCATGTTCTCTCTCACAAGCTAATAGATTACACATTGTGTATGCTTAACATATCTTATCAGTTTCGCCCATCCACTTCTTTTCTTGCTTCTGTAGGAGAGTTAAATATTCTACAATAACACAAAAAAGTGGCCACACTGAAGGTTTCCTCCACAGAAGTCTTCTTTACACATTATGCATGAGTTCCCATGGACTTTTTAGTGCTACTGCAGTGTGGGTTCCTTCCTAGGATCACTGCCATCTTTTTT
>NW_027713765.1:0-328 GCF_054177405.1 Leptonychotes weddellii | reverse complement strand
TGAATGCTGATTAGTGAATACTGAGCCGTTGCTCCTAGGAGAAATACAAGGTTAGGATCCTGTGGGTCTGTGGTCATGATGTTTTTATCAAGCAATCAATACATGGGCCCTGTTTTGTGTTTGTGTTTAACTTTTTTTTTTTTTTAAAGATTTTATTTATTTATTTGACAGAGAAAGACACAGCGAGAGAGGGAACACAAACAGGGAGTGGGAGAGGGAGAAGCAGACTCCCTGCCGAGCAGGGAGCCCGATGCGGGACTCGATCCAGGGACTCCAGGATCATGACCTGAGCCGAAGGCAGTCGCTTAACCAACTGAGCCACCCAGGC
>NW_027713764.1:0-328 GCF_054177405.1 Leptonychotes weddellii | reverse complement strand
CAGAGTCCGCCTGGGGAGGGGGGAAGCCCCCTCAAGGCAAGTACCTGCTTTTTCTTTGAAGCCCAGCCACAGTCACTTTCGGTGTCACTACGGGAACGGGACCCAGACCAGGGACGGCACCCCAGCAAGAAGGCGAGGGTGGCATGCAAGGCCCCTGGAGTCCTTGCTGAACTTCCCCTTTGGAGCACAGGTCTGTCAGCCTGGCCCAGCTCACAGGGAAGCAGCAGCTCGTGCAGCATGACCATCGGTGATGGAGGTTGGCCTCTGCCTGTCTGGTTTGTCATCATCAACCTCCAGGTCCCCTGTCCTGGGCTCTCTGCCCAAGCAT
>NW_027713763.1:0-328 GCF_054177405.1 Leptonychotes weddellii | reverse complement strand
TCTATGCCAGCCATAAGTCATACACTATTATTTTAAGAGTAGATTTTTATTTAAAGAGTCAAAAGTAATTGCCTCAAGAATTTCAACTTAACCTTTATTCTGAGGTAGGATTTGAAAAAATTTAGTGAAATCTTCTTGGTTAAAAAAAAAAGTTGAAAATGAAGAACTCAAATATTTGGGCTACAAACCTATCTTTCCATGGGCATTATACTTCTGCCTATTTCTTCTCTCTTACAGATTTTATGTTAATGTAATTATAGGTTATAATTCAAACTTCTTATAGGAATAAAAATATATAATTTTTTCTTCCATTTTATTAAGATAAAAT
>NW_027713762.1:0-328 GCF_054177405.1 Leptonychotes weddellii | reverse complement strand
TTTTGACCCTCTTCCTATTTTGCCCATTTCTCAACCACTGCCTAAGGTAGCCACGAATATGTTCTCTGTATCCATGAGGTCTTGTTTTTTTTTTCTGTTTGTTTTCTCCTTTAGATTCTATATGTAAATGTGATCGTATGGTATTTGTCTTATTCTGTCTGACTTATTTAATTTAGTATAATGCCCTGGAAGTCCATCCATGATGTTACAAATGGCAAGATTTCATTCTTTTTTATGGCAGAATAATATTCCTTTGTGTGTGTGTGTAAATACACACACATCACAGCTTCTTTATCCACTCATCCATGCATGGAGAATTAAGTTGTTT
>NW_027713761.1:0-328 GCF_054177405.1 Leptonychotes weddellii | reverse complement strand
TTGAGAAGCAGTAGCTACCTATGTTAACTTAATCCTTTGATGTTGTTGCAGAGAGTTCTTCACTATTTATATTTAATTTCACAGGTTTTTTAATCTTGTTTATATCTGAGTTTGTGCAGTGATTTTCTGATTTAGGATTTTGGGTGATGTCTCTTAAGAGTTGGAGGTCAGATAAGAAAGGGAAATAATACAATAATTTTTACTATAGAGTTTGATGCTACTTCTGTAATTGGGTTATCTTCTGTAAGTAAGCACTGTCAACCTTAAAAATAAAATAACCAACAGATGAATGAATGGATAAAGAAGATGTGGTATATATATATATATA
>NW_027713760.1:0-328 GCF_054177405.1 Leptonychotes weddellii | reverse complement strand
TGACCAATGTCAGAGAAATTACTGCCTGTACTCTCCTCTAGGATTTTTATGGCTTCAGGTCTCACATTTAGGTCTTATTTTAATCCATTTTTCATCTTATTCTTGTGTGTGATGTGAGAAAATGGTCTAGTTTCATTCTTTTGAATGTAGCTGTCCAGTTTTCCCAACACCATTTGTGGAAGAGCCTGTTTTTTTTCCATGGCATATTTTTGCCTCCTTTGTCAAAGATTAATTGACCATATAACTGTGGGTTTCTTTCTGGGCTGTCTATTCTGTTATATTGTTCTATATGGGCTTGTGTGTGTGTGTGTGTGTGTGTGTGTGTGTG
>NW_027713759.1:0-328 GCF_054177405.1 Leptonychotes weddellii | reverse complement strand
TATTATTATTATTATTATTATTATTTTATTATGTTCAGTTAGCCATTTAAGCAGGCTCCACACCCAGCGTGGAGCCCAACACGGGGCTTGAACTCATGACCCTGAGATCAAAACCTGAGCTGAGATTAAGAGTCGGTCGCTTAATTGACTGAGCCACCCAGGGGGCCCCGAAGGATATTTTCTCTTAATATAGATTTCTAGGTTGATAGTTTTTATTTTTTTCTCTTAAAATTTTGTTTCACTTTCTTCTGGTCACCATGGTTTCTAATGAGAAGTCAGGTATTAATTGAATTGTTATTTCCCTGCATGCTATTCCTATGCATTTTTT
>NW_027713758.1:0-328 GCF_054177405.1 Leptonychotes weddellii | reverse complement strand
CTATTTCCTGTATTGTTAATTTTAGCCATTCTGACTGGTATGAGGTGATATCTCATTGTAGTTTTGATTTGCATTTCCCTGATGACGAAGGATGTTGAGCATCCTTTCATGTGTTTGTTAGCCATCTGTATTTATTCTTTGGGGAACTGTCTATTCATGTCTTCTACCCATTTTTAATTGGATTATTTGGTTTTGGGGTCTAGACTCTTTCCATAGTTTGACTATTGTTGACATTGCTACTATAAACACTGGGGTGCACATGCCCCTGTGGATCACTACATTTGTATCTTTGGGGTAAATACCCAGTAGCGCAATTGCTGGGTCATAG
>NW_027713757.1:0-328 GCF_054177405.1 Leptonychotes weddellii | reverse complement strand
GGGGCCTCCATTGGTCGCTTCTGGCAAGTGATAGAACCATGGAGCACAAAATCAGAACTTTTAGAAGTCTGCTCTGCTGAGGGACGTCACTCTGGTGGCTTAGCAGGGGGTGGAACCCTCGCGGGACAGTGTGGTCTCAGGACCCTAGGGGTCACAGAAAGACCGGGGGTGCCTGAGTGTAGCAGAGCTCCCAAGTATCTGAGCGGGGAAGCCAGTGGCAGAGATGGAGCTGAGGCGTGGGCTCTCAGCTCGGGGTTGCCATAAACCGTGATCCGCGGCCCAGTCGGGCCCCTGCTCCTCCAGGAGGGACCCAACAAGCGGCAGATCC
>NW_027713756.1:0-328 GCF_054177405.1 Leptonychotes weddellii | reverse complement strand
TCTCACCCCCGACCCCTGCCCCTCGGCACCCCCTTCAAAGGCCAGCAGGGCTGCCTTCCAAAGCCCACTTGCTGTGTACGCCTTCTGCTAACAGCAAGGACAGAAGCCAGCGCTCAGGGATGCATCAGTGTATGTGCCGCTGCGGACACGCTGCGCATCTTAGCCCCCTGCCCGGCCTCTGGCACGTCTCCACCTACGCCGGCTCTCCGGCTCTTCCCCAGTTGCGTTCTGTGCTTTCATCTCTGGATTTGCTCGGGACCCCTGGACCCCACTTCGCTCTCTGCCACCTTCTCCACGGAGATGCGGGGCCTCCTCCGTGTGCTTGGGC
>NW_027713755.1:0-5701 GCF_054177405.1 Leptonychotes weddellii | reverse complement strand
ATATATACAATGGAATAGTACTCAGCCATCAGAAAGGATGAATACCCAACTTTTACATCAACATGGATGGGACTGGAGGAGATTATGCGAAGTGAAATAAGTCAAACAGAGAAAGTCAATTATCATATGGTTTCACTTATTTGTGGAACATAAGGAATAGCATGGAGGACATTAGGAGAAGGAAGGGAAAAATGAAGGGGGGGTGGAAATCGGAGGGAGAGATGAACCATGAGAGACTATGGACTCGAGAAACAAACAGGGTTTTAGAGGGGAGGGGGGAGGGGTGATTGGTTAGCCTGGTGATGGGTATTAAGGAGGGCACATACTACATAGAGCACTGGGTGTTATACAAAAACAATGGATCATGGATTGCCACATCAAAAACTAATGATGTATTGTATGGTGACTAACATAACAATAAAATTTTTTAAAAATGTTATTCAAAATTGAAGATAAATAAAATCATTTTCATATAGTCAAAATGTGAGAGAATAATTTTCAAGCTGACTTGTACAACACAAAATGTTAACAAAAAAATTTTATGCCAAAAAATAAAGATACCACCAATATTCCAGATATTCAGAAAGAAATAAGGAACAAGAGAAACAATGAGTATATTGGTAAATAAGAAATGTCCCTTAATAATTGTTTCTCTATATTTGAAAAAGACTATTGAATAAGTAAGGTAAAATAATAAAAAACACAGTGTATATGATTATAGTGTAGTTATAGAAATAATATTTATGGTAATAAAAGTAAAAGCATGAAGGGGGTTAACAAGGTTACATTAATGTAAGTATTTACATTGTCCATAAGGTAGTATATTATTTAAAGTCATACTTTCATAATTAGAAAGACGCTTAAATCATGACCTGAGCCAAAGCCACATGCTTAACTGACTGAGCCACCCAGGTGCCCTGGAAAGGAGAAACATTTAAAATTAATTTCTAACCTTTCATCTTAAAAAAGAAAACTATAGTTCATATTCTCTAAAAGTTTATATTCCTCTAAGGTAAGTAGAGGAAAGCGAATAATAAAAATAAAAGGAGAAATCAATGTAATAAACAAGAAATAAATAGTTCACAAAAGTCAAAATTTTGATTCTTTGTAAAGACTAATAAAGTTGGTATAATCCAATAATCTAGATATAGGGAAAAATATACGACACACAAATTACCAACACGAATAAAGGAGGAGCATTATTACAAATACCACTTAATAAAATAATAAAAAGACTTACTAAGAACAAGTTCATGTCAATAAAAAAGGTAATTTATAGCAATAAGGACAAATTCCTAACTCAGACAAAGCACATAAACCACCAAAAACTGGCACAACAACAAAAAGAAACCAAAAAAGCTCACATCTACCAAAGGAACTGGTTTTGTAATAAATACAAAACAATTTTTAAAATGAGCAAAAGGTTTGCATATACACGTCACAGGGGACAACTCATAAAAAGCCCATAAGGATATGAAAAGGTAATCAAAATCATTATTTATTAATAAAGTTCAAATTAAAACCACAATTATATAGCACTACACACCCACAGAATGTCTAAAATTCAAAAGACTGACAATAATAGTGAAAAGTACAATGAATGAAATGTCCATTCATTGAATTGGGGAAGATAAAATGGTACCATCTCTTTGAACAACAGTTTGGAAAATAGCTTCTTATAAATTTAGGTGTAGTATTATTATAATACTCAGCAATTCCATACTTAGTTATTTATCCCAGAGAAATGAAAACACATATTTCCAAAAAAGACTCGCATATTAATGATGCTTATATCAGCTTTACCTTAGGTGCCAAAAACTCAAAACAACTTAAGTGTTCACAAATAGGTAAGTCACTAAACAAATTGAGATATACTCATACAGTGGAATATTATTTATCAATAAACATAAAAAAAATCCACTGATTAATGTAACAATGTGGATCAATCTCAAAAACATTATACTGAGGAAAATAAGGCATTCATAAAATAATACATAATGCATAATTATGTTTACATGAGATTCTAGGGGAAAAGTACAATTCAATTATAGTAACAAAAAGCAGATTGGTGACTGCCTGATATAGGGGTTGAGCATGATGCTCTTCTGCAAAGAGGCATAAGAGTGCACTCTTGGGATGATATGGGAAATTTTCACTCTTGATTTTGATGGTAGTGCCATAGGCTTATATATTTGTCAAAAGTCATTAAACCCAACACTGATATCTTTTTTTTTCATTTTATGCTAAATATTCTCAATTAAAAATGACTAAATGGGGGGAGCTCAGATTACAGAACAGAATGCAAATATTATGAACCTCCATAAAATCCCAATTATAAAATATAATCAAGAAAATTCAAGAGAGTTAGTTAAAAATGTAGTTTCTTTTCTTTTTTTTTTTAAGATTTTATTTATTTATTTGACAGAGAAAGGGACAGCAAGAGAGGGAACACAAACGGGGAGTGGGAGAGGGAGAAGCAGGCCTCCCGCTGAGCAAAGAGCCCAATGCGGGGCTGGATCCTAGGACTCTGGGATCATGACATGAGCCGACGGCAAACGCTTAACGACTGAGCCATCCGGGCGCCCCAAAAATGTACAGTTTCTTACTTCATCTTCAATAACATGAGTTAATGTACACTGACTATGAATAAAACATGAAACTTACCCCCCAAATGACCTTAGTCTCTTCAAGTTATTTATAACCATTCTACCCCTCACTTCTACCTTCAAAATACCTTTTAGAAACCTTGTGCTTCTGTGGTAAAGAAACAATGATCTTAAATTTAACATTATTTTTTACTGCATTTTAATTATTCTTCTCTAAGTCTAAAGTGAAATTAACTTTAATAAGTTTATTAGAAATAAAATGAATAGTATGCTTCTATTTTACTAATTGTCACTATCCATCTACCTGTCCATTTATTCACCTACCAATGTCTCATAACATATGCATCCATCCAACTATTCATCCATCCATCCACCGGCCTATATGCTTATACTGATGACCAGTGTATTGGCTAATTGACAACAATTGCAGTTCTCTGCTAGTCAAAAGAAATGAGAAAGATAAAATTCTCTGTACTTCCACTTGCTTTCATATAGGGTTCTAAATATGATTTAGACTCTACCAATCAGCTGCAGTTACAATAGATTCGAGATCTTGATTTAGAATAAATCATATGAAGAGAAATGCCTTGGACAAGGTTTTGATTTGAAACTGTTATGTGGGAGAGAGAGGTAGGGTTCAAGGCCATTTGTTTGTTGATACACATCTTGTCACAAGGGGCATGGCTATGATGGAAATAGCTGTAGCGGTGGCTCCTGATTTACTTTCTTCTTGCTACTAGCAAGGATAACAGCTTCATTGAGCACCCAGTTCTATTGTGTGCCTGGATATTTACTCTAGAGTTTTTTTCTTCAGCCTTCTCAATGATTCTTAATAAATTATCTTTTGCTCAAATGCTCTGAAGTGGATTCTGTTTCCACTATGATATAATTACCATATTTTAATGCTGGATATTTCTAAATGGTGGCATTTGAAGTAATTTGTTGCTCCCATCTTCATATTCTTTTTTTTTAAATATTTTATTTATTCATTGAGAGAGGGAGTGCGTACAAGTGGGGGCGGGGGGAGGCAGATGCAGAGGGAGAGAAAGAAACTCAAGCAGACTCCATGATGAGTGCAGAGCTCAATGGAGGGCTTGATCCCAGGACCTTGAGATCACAACCTGAGCTGAACTCAAGAGTCAGATGCGTAGTCGACTAAGCCACACAGGCACCCCATCTTCATATTCTTATGTAAGATTTTTTTTTTTTATTTTAAGAAGCAGATGTCAATATCATATATTTGATTAAATCATTTAGAAATAATAGATAGAACAGTAAGTAAATATTTCTTTTCCAATCATTTGTTCTACTATTACATATACTATATTTGACATATTACATATATGTTTATCAATGTATATGCATATGTACAGAAATGTGTGTGTATGCATACATGAATTTCTTCTTTATTATAATAAATTACATATATGTTTATCAATGTATATGCATATGTACAGAAATGTGTGTGTATGCATACATGAATTTCTTCTTTATTATAATAAATTTCTGGAGGTCAAGGTAATTTAACATCATCATTTACATTTCCTGTAACTACTAAATATGGTCTGGAACATAATGAGTATTCAGTATATTATTAATTGAATAGACATAATTATACAGTGATTTTAGGAGACTCAAAAACCCATTATCAAATTTGCCTTTTTGCAAAATCATTCTAAAAATCAGGAGACTTTAACTTGGTAAAAATTTGTAAAAATCAGTGCAAATTAACATACCTCCAAGTTTAAAAATAATATAATCTGTTTCCAGGGTTAAACATGCAAAGAAGTGAGCAGTACATTATGATTTTTTTTACCCAAATATACGAAGGCAAACCCTTCAACACTTCCAGTTTGCAGTAACTTCCCTCTTTTGCAATCCCATTTGTTAACTAAAAAGTACTCACCAAGCTCATCGTAGATATTAATTTCATTCCAAATTGAATAAAAGTCCCAAACATCACAGAATCTAGGAATTTCAATATTACTTTAAATGGGCAAACACTCTCTAAAATGCCATCAGAAAATTGCATGGCATTGAGAATTGGCCATTTCACAAAGATATGTAATGGAATCCTTGCCTGGGTAACCAATGTGAGTCATCATATGTTAGCACTTATTCCCTTCATGGGAGCTGAATGGCATGAGAACAAACCGGAAATGCTTCTTGATGCTTTTCCAAGTCAGCAACATCATTTCCTTATTTACCTCCTCAGACACAGATGTCTGAGCACCTTAATAAAATCAATTACTGAATCATTAATTTATAGAAGAGATTCCCTTTCCTTTATTGTGTATTTTGCTTTATTTTAGTATAGCTATTATTATGCTTTGGGGCAATTATCTGTTTAGAAATTCAGAATTATGTCTTCTCCAGTAGAAACACAATTCTGGGAAGACTAAAATTAATCTAGTTTCAAGGTCAGGCATAATTCTTAAAGCATAATTATGAATTAAGAACAGAACAAAAAGGAAATCCCAACAACAAAGCAGTTAGAAATGAGCCAAAATAGTCAAAATACACAATAAAAGTATTCATTTAAATTAGTTTGTTGGCATGACTACTATATGTTAGATTATGCTTCATTAGAATGGATCATGCGGGGGGGGGGGTGCGGAGCAAGATGGCGGAGGAGTAGGAGACCGGGATTTCGTCTCCTCTCAGGAATTCAGCTGGATAGGGATCAAACCATTCTGAACACCTACAAACTCAACAGGAGATCGAAGAAAAGAATAGCAACAACACTCTGAACAGAAAAGCGACCACTTTCTGGAAGGTAGGACGTGTGGAGAAGTGAATCCGAGGCGATATTCGGCAGGATAGACGGCGGGGGAGGGGTCTCCGTCAGCCACTTCTGGCAAGTGATAGAGCCGCGGAGCACAAAATCGGAACTTTTAGAAGTCGGCTCCACTGAGGGACGTCACTCTGGTGGCTAAGCAGGGGGTGGAACCCTCACGGGACAGTGTGGCCTCAGGACCCTCGGGGTCACAGAAAGACCGGGGGTGCCTGAGTGTGGCAGAGCTCCCAGGTAACAGAGCAGGGAAGCCGGCTGCAGAGGCAGAGCCCAGGCGCGGGCTCTCAGCTTGCGGTTGTCA
>NW_027713754.1:0-328 GCF_054177405.1 Leptonychotes weddellii | reverse complement strand
TCAATACTAGAATGTATTTTTCCAGACAAATTGACTTTCATGGGCCAGTGGAGGTTGTGGGGGGTAGTGGGGAGAAGGAATTTCTAAAGACATGCTAACTTTCTGGTTCTGCTGGTGAAGTTGCATAAGAAATGGCAGGATAGTAATTGCATGAGCCAACATTTGAAATTCATTCTATATTTTCTGATTATACCTCCTTCCACCCTCCCCCTCTTCCCTTTCCCACCTGTCTTTTCTCATATAAAATTCTGCCAAAGTAAAGAAAGATCATTTTTTTTGTAGTTTTTAATTTTATTATGTTATGTTAGTCACCATACATCATTAGTTT
>NW_027713753.1:0-328 GCF_054177405.1 Leptonychotes weddellii | reverse complement strand
GGGTCATCATCGACGGCCAGGCTGGCCTGCTTTTAACCGGCAGCTCTGGGAGGCTGTGTCTTCTCTCCTCAGTGCTGGGCTGGCCGTGGTGGGGCTCAGCAGCCTTGGAGAGAGGGAGGACAAAGGGACAAAGGCAGAGCAAATGTTACCTACCGCTCCTGCCCTCACGGAAACCAGCTCCACCATTTACCCGCCACCGTGGGAGCCGATCTCCTCGGGGCCTGTTTTCTCATCTACGATGTGGGGGCAACTTATACTGCAGACCCCAGCAGGATGGTAAGGGATAACCAGGGACAAAGGCTCAGCACCTCACCTGTCGCCGGGAAGC
>NW_027713752.1:0-328 GCF_054177405.1 Leptonychotes weddellii | reverse complement strand
TCCTTGTGTTAGGAGGGAAAGGCCGTGCGTGGGAACCACAGTAGCTAAGGTGAGCAGGGCTCTGGATGAAAGAGCAGGGTGGGGGCTCAGCACCTGGGAGTGTGGTTTCCAGGTTACACCAGCAGGTCAGAACGGACTTCCTCAAGAAGGAGACTTCCGAGAAAAGACTGGAAGGAGGTGAGGAGTGACCGTGGACATCCGGGGGAGTCACTTTCCTGGCACAGGTGACAGCCCGTGGAATGGCCCTCAGGTGGGAGCCTGCCTGGCCTGTTCCAGGAGCAAGAGGTCAGTGTGGCCGGAGCATACGTGAGCCCAGGCAAGACAGGTA
>NW_027713751.1:0-328 GCF_054177405.1 Leptonychotes weddellii | reverse complement strand
GGTTCAGGCAGAGGCAACAGCGCGTGCAGGGCTCAAGCACGTACGGAACTGCGTACCTGGTTTCCTGGGGCGGAATTCAGTCTGATTTGTTTAGACATATAAACTAAGTATAGACAGGAAAGAAGAGGGGAAGATGGTAAGGATGCTTGGAATGTTGATCTGGTTTTCCGGTTTGGGGTGTCAGTGTTCCATAGCAGGCCTGGTGGCAGATCTAGCTTCCCACCTACTCTGTAGAGCTGTGTCGTATCTCAGCCCTGTCTGTGCTGGTGGTCCTAAAGTTCCTACTTTGTGTTTAATTCTGGTTCGAGGGCCCCTATTTTAAGAAGAT
>NW_027713750.1:0-328 GCF_054177405.1 Leptonychotes weddellii | reverse complement strand
CTCTGTATATCAACCAAAAGCAAGCAGACAGTGGACCTGCTTTTATACTTTTAAGAATGGAAGTACACTGGATGAGATACACATTTAACTGGCACTTCCCAGTTTGTTCCATGCATAGGAGATAGAGTTCAAGTAGAAAACAAAAGTCTGAGGTCAGAGCTGCTAAAAATTGATGAGGATGGGTAAGTACATGAAAGGATGAAACCAGTGAAGGAGTGGCCCCCAAATCTGCATGTAAACTCTCCCAAAGTTCGCCTGCACATATGTTGATACAGACGCTAATGAATTTAGCAGAAAAACAGAAGGCTAAAATACTGAACAGGCATTT
>NW_027713749.1:0-328 GCF_054177405.1 Leptonychotes weddellii | reverse complement strand
TAAACCCAGCAGGGCCCGCTCTACTGCAGTAGACCTAGGATGAGGGGGCAACAGGTGCTTGTACATCTGTCCTGTGCCTTCCCCAGTGCTCGACCCCTTGGGTGTGGTCACAGCTGCTTCTGCAGGTGCAGAAGCTCAAGAACTTATGCCACTGGTCCAATGTCACACGTTGCTGTCTTAACAGTTTTATAAATATGGACGTGAAGATCCTATCTTGTCTGTTTCGTGATGGCAGGAGTCCCTCTTGCCTTGGAGGATGGTGAGTCTACTCTATAGCCTAGAATCCTGCACAGGGAAGGTTTGGTTCAGTTTTATCAAGACAAAGTTT
>NW_027713748.1:0-328 GCF_054177405.1 Leptonychotes weddellii | reverse complement strand
TTTTTTTTTAAAGACTTTATTTATTTATTTGAGAGAGAGAGAATGAGAGAGAGCACATGAGAGGGGGGAGGGTCGGAGGGAGAAGCAGACTCCCTGCAGAGCAGGGAGCCCGATGCGGGACTCGATCCAGGGACTCCAGGATCATGACCTGAGCCGAAGGCAGTCGCTTAACCAACTGAGCCACCCAGGCGCCCTGATCAGCTTTTTGATACAAAAAGAGGAGGACAGGAGGAGAACCATCAAAATCAAGAAATGATCTTGCTAACAGCAGGTCTGGGTACCACAGCCTCAGGGGTTCTACATTTCCATAAGGGGCTTCGACTTTACT
>NW_027713747.1:0-328 GCF_054177405.1 Leptonychotes weddellii | reverse complement strand
TATAACATCCAGTGCTCATCACAACATGTAACCTCCTTAATACCCATCACCCTGTTACCCATCCTCCCACCCCCACTCCTTTCTGAAACCCTCAGTTTGTCTCCTGGGGTAGATAGTCTTTCATGGTTTGTCCCCCTCTCTGATTTCTCCCCCTTCAGATTTCCCTCCCTTCCCCTATGGTCCTCTGTGCTATTGCTTATGTTCCATATATGAGTGAAACCACATGGTAATTGTCTTTCTCTGCTTGACTTACTTCTCTTAGCATAATCCCCTCCAGTTCTATCCATGTCAATGCAAATTAGCAGCAATGTCCACAATAGCCAAACTG
>NW_027713746.1:0-328 GCF_054177405.1 Leptonychotes weddellii | reverse complement strand
CTCTCTGCTCTGGTGGAATGTGTTTCTCACGTGCTGTCAGCATATCTTGGAAGGTAGGGAGATGGCTGCCTGGTGGGGAAGGATGGATGGATCTTCCTAAGAGAAGGCACAGAATATGGAAAACTAACGGGACATTTGAAAGGTGAAAAATTTAAATTCTCTGGAATTGTGGGTAGAAAGACAGAAGATGAAGCTGAAAGATAGGATGTATCAGATTGAAAATTTTATCCTAACAAATGAATTCAGGATTTCAGATGCATGGGCAGATTTGAGCCAAAGGGGAGCAGACATAGCTCAGTTTTGAATATGCTGTATTCCCGTTGTGTGT
>NW_027713745.1:0-328 GCF_054177405.1 Leptonychotes weddellii | reverse complement strand
TTAATCATTCAGGTCTTCATTTCCCCAAATCCCTTTCCATGACTCATTATCTCATTTACAATCCTCAGACCTCCTATTTTGTACTTACCCTTAGATTATTTTTACTCCAGCCAAGCTACTCAGTCATTTTTTTTTTGAAAGAAGTCTTTCTGCATTCCCTCTCACGCTATGTATCCCTTTCTAAAGGTCAATTTCCTTCTACTAGATTCATGGAAATTTTATTTCAATAATAAATTCCAGTGTTCTCTTTGTTATTTGTAGGGACTTGGATTAAAATTTGGGGTTCTCCCAAGTATTTTCTAAAAAGGTGATAATAACAAATGTGGCA
>NW_027713744.1:0-5701 GCF_054177405.1 Leptonychotes weddellii | reverse complement strand
TTGGTGGGAATGCAAGCTGGTGCAGCCACTCTGGAAAACACTATGGAGGTTCCTCAAGAA
Source organism: Leptonychotes weddellii (assembly GCF_054177405.1). Classification (NCBI taxonomy): domain Eukaryota; kingdom Metazoa; phylum Chordata; class Mammalia; order Carnivora; family Phocidae; genus Leptonychotes; species Leptonychotes weddellii. The sequence goes on along the minus strand of NW_027713744.1, from coordinate 5,641 downwards.
GCTAAAAAGAGAGCTGCCCTATGGCCCAGCAATTGCACTACTAGGTATTTATCCCAAAGATACAAATGTAGTGATCTGAAGGGGCACCTGCACCCCAATGTTTATACCAACAATGTCCACAATAGCCAAAATATGGAAACAGCCAAGATGTCCATTGATGGATGAATGGATAAAAAAGAAGTGGTATGTGTATATATATATATATATATATATATATAATGGAATATTATTCAGCCATCAGAAAGGATGAAAACTTACCATTTACATTGACATGGATGGAACTGGAGGGTATTAAGCTGAGCAAAATAAATCAATCAGAGAAAAAATTATCATATGGTTTCACTCATATGAGGATTATAAAAAACAGCACAGAGGATCATAGGGGAAGGGAGGGAAGAAACGGAATGGGATGAAATCAGAGAGGGAGACAAACCATGAGAGACTCTTAACTATGGGAAAGAAACTGAGGGGTTGCTAGAGGGAAGGTCGGTGGGTGGATGGGGTAACTGGGTGATGACCATTAAGTAGGGCACATGATGTGATGAGCATTGCGTGTTATATGCAACTGATGAATTATTGAACTCTTTTACATCTGAAACTAATGATGTTTCTATATGTTGGCTAATTGAATTTAAATTTTAAAAAAAGAAAAAAGAGTACACTTCTCATGGTGAGCACTGAGTAATGTATATAATTTATGAATCATTATATTGCACACCTGAAACTAAATAACACTGTATGCTAATTACATTTCAATAAAAAATAAAAACAAATAAATAAAAAGATTCAATTAGGTCCCGTAAGATGGACAATAATTAAGACACAGGGATTTAAAATAGATAAATTTAAAGTAATTTTAAATATGTAGTTAAGAGACAGGAATACTATTTAAGACTGAAGTAGGGTATTTAGTGTGAGGATATATAAGATTGATCAATATTTACAATGAAGCTTGTTGAAATGGAAAATTTAAAACTTAAATTTATTCTTAGATGAGTTATTATATTGATGTGATTAGCATATAGTTTAAGTTATAATATATACTTACTATATATCATTATATATACACTATATATACTATAATACATACATACACTATATACATATAACATCATATATATATACACACACACATATATATAGTAATTTATATAGTATACATTATGCAGATGCAATATTATGGGAAGGAACTGTGTTTCCTAGTGTACAGGAGATTGATACTGGTGTGAAATCCCCAGAGAACTTTTCTGGGAGATGACCATTAACATTAGGAGTTGCTGCCACAGAACTGCAGACACAAGTGCAACAGATTGTATGATGGTTTTCCTTGAAAAAATCAATCTATAGTTTTTAAATTTCTGCATTTAACTGGCTTCATCTATGCATTCCCAGAGGACTAGTCCCTCCTTGTTTGGTATTAATGCCCTTCAAATTCTTATAAGCTTTGTCTGCTTCATTATTCATTACTATAGTATTATCTCTAAGTCAAATTGTTCATCTCAGGTTTTTTCACACCTTCCTCAGAAACCCAAATCTATATTTTACTTTAGACACTAAGGGACACTACAGAATAATTTTGAAATTCAGATGACTGGCTGCAATTTATTAGAATCTCTGCTCTGAGTATCACAGGACTGAAATCAAGCTAGGCCAGAGGCTTTGGAGGAAAATCTGTTTCCAACCTCATTTTTGTTTCTGGCAGAATTCAGTTCCTTGTGGTTGTAGAACTGAAGTACTTATTTCCTTGCTGGTTGTCAGCTGTGGGCCATTCTCCAAGAGTCCATTGACATTTTTGGGGGGGCCACATGGCTCCTTCCATCTTCAAGCTGATAACAGCATGTCAAATCCTTCCAGTGGTGCTTTGAATCTCTGACTTTCTCTATCTCTGACCTCCAAACCCAAATTTAAAAGTTTTATGTAATTAGGTCAGGCCCATCCAGATAATCTTCCTATTTTAAAGTCAACTGATTTGGAAACTTAATATTATTTACAAAATTCATTTTGCCATATAACCTAACATAATCATGGTGAGTGATTTCTCATCATATTCACAGAATCCACCGATACTCCAGGAGAGGGAATTATCTAGGGTGTTTATATCACAGGAGGATAGAGAGAATCTTAGAATTGTGCCAACCACACTATCCTAAAATAGTAAAAATCAAGGTAGCCACACCTTCACACTTCAGCTCAAGCACATCTACCTTTTATGAAGCCTTTTTGTCCACCCAACCCAGGTAGAAATATTTACTTCTTTTAATTACAACTTTTGTTAAAGCACCTGTAACATTTTAGTTTATGAACTTGTTTACACAACTGTCTTCCCTTATAGACAGTAGCTTCTCAGAGATAGAGACTGGATGTGATATACTGTTACATTTTCAGTGAACAATATGGGGATTGGCACAGAGCAGGTGTTCAAAGACTATTGAAAAAATTATATAACCCATTAGTGAGCCCAAATACTTCTGTCTTTTGAAACAACTCAGAGGTATAGCTGGTAGGGAAGGCAGGTGTGGCTAAACAAACAAGTGCCAAAGATGATGAGCCCCATAGACATACAATAAGGGACAAACTTCTGGCTCACACCCTTCTCTTCTTTTTCTCCTTCTGCCTAATACTAGCTCTTTATCTTACATTCTGGATTCCAATCTTTCCAGCCTCTACCAGGACATCACACTTGTATTATACGCTTTTCTTCATAATTTTCAAGCATGTACTTTTTATTACTTCTTTCACATCAATCTAAAAACATGTTCAATTTCTCATCAGGCCAAATCCTCCATTTGATTATGCTCCAACTCAAGGTAGAGTCCATTTCCTGCTTCCCACCTGATATTGTTCTAGTCTTTCATTTCGATGAATTGATTTCCCTGCCTCCAGTCTTGCCCTACTCCAATCCATCTTTCACTCTGATACCAGAGTGAAGTGTAAAACACAAATAAAGGATATGACAGTCCTATGCTCAAAAATCTTTAACATATTCCTCTCACTTACTGAGTCAAGGTCAAGCTCATTAATATGGCATTTGAAACTCCATGTAATCTGTATTTCTGAGATATCTCCTGTTATACTCCCATCTGTCACCCCTTCCACCATCTCTACCATTTGATTACATGAGGACTCAGTAATCCCTGAGTACACAGCATGTGTTCTAACCATCTTCTGCATTTTCTTATGTTGTTTCACCAACCTGAAATGTCCTTCTCTATTGTCTTCAAAGACAGAATTAATTACTCTCTCTTCATACATATGAGTCTATTTCAACATTTCTCACATAAAACATATTCCCCCTGATTGTGAGTTCTCTGGTTGCATATTAAAGATTAGTTCCCAGAACAAACAGGACAGGACCCCTAAAGGAATAGCCACTCATACATTCCTTTACTTCCCCCAAATGTTTGCTGAGTGATTCCTCTGTGCCAGGTACCATGCTGTCTATGTGCTGGAGACACAGAAGGAAGCCCTCCCAAGATTCTCAATGGCACTGATTTTTACCATCTCTACTGCCACTAATATAGTCAGGCATAGAATAGATGCTCATGTGAAGGACACAGGCCAGAAAAGTCCAGTTTAAGATGAATTAGCTCTTCCATTTTCATCTTTGTATCCACAGCATCTAGCAATGAGCAGGGCAAGTAGCAGTGCTTAATAAATGTTTATAAATAAAAGACGAATGATACTACACAGATGGAATAAGGCAGCCAAGGCCACCAAACAGAACATTTTCTTAAGAGCTACTATCCATACAATGTCATCACTCATTGACACATTCTTTAAGACATGATTTTTAAATAATGTTTTATCCATCCTAAGCCATTAACAATGGGAAAATAAACCTGTTAAATTCCTATCAGAAATTGGCAAATATTATGCCACTAATATACCCTTTATGATGATTCTTTCACAGGCAGCAGATGTACTACAGAATTAATATAGCTACCCAAATACCAAGTTATGATATGATACGGCAACTAGCAAAGACAGCTTTTCAGAAATCATCCTAAATAAGAGCCCTAGCCCTTTCCACTTGACTCTACCTTATCCTCGCCAGTCAACTTTAGCTAACAGCAAGGAAAACAACAAAATAAATAAAGTAGAATCTTTCTCATACTTCAGAGCAATAAAGTTAATGATATGTTGCCACTAAAATTTCTCATTTTCTTTTATCAGAGTTTGACCATAAATGAAACAATAAAAAAGTTACAACCTCTTCAAATGTGCCCAATCAGATAAAGAACATTTAATTAATGAGGCTACATGAAAAATTTCAAAAATTCTTCAAACTTTGTGCATAGAGAAAGGGTAATGAATATTAAATTCAATCCCATGCATTTCACAGATAAAGACCCATAAGAAGACAGATTTTCCAAAGGTTATATAAAAAAATGGAAGACAGAGCTAGTTGAGAACCCAAGTTTCCTGCCACCCACATTAGTTCCTTTCAGAACTTTCTAAATTAAAAATGACAAGTCCATGGGTCTTCTAAAACTTATTGTTGATCATAAGGATTACTTGGGTCTATTTTATTCCAGTACCCCCATTCAATCCAGGAGCATGGAGGAATCATTTGAGAATAAACTAAATCTTAAAGGGAAAGTTTTTTCCATCTCCTGGAGATGAGAAATTCGGGAGACGGAATTTTTAAGAAAGACTACAGAAACTAGTGACAGACAGCAGAAGAAATTCCACCCAGCCAGAAAATGATATTCCATAAATTGAGGGGGTAAGGGGAACAGTCGGAGCACTAGATGGCAAAGAAAGACAAAACAAACTTCTCCTGAAGAAGCTGCTCCACTACACAGTTACTATGCAGTTTCCCAAGTTTACTACATATCTGGAGGAGAAGGGAGGCTGACTCCAAGTCAATATTGGAAATCAACCTCCTTACCATTAAAAGAGCCAAATGTGGAACAGGCTGCCTTATGAAGTCAGGATTTCCCTATAATTGGAGAGAACCAGACAGAGGCTGGGCATTATAGAAAACAGTCTATCCATTTGGTGGAAAGGGCTCCATGATTTCTAGTATCCTTTCCAATTTTGATACAATTATTCTAGAGTGGAATTTTATCACTAAGAGATGATTTGGTTTGGGATTGGGAAGGTTTCTTGTGTCCGTCAAATTATACTATATAACTAATTGCTTGCATTGCTTCTTCAAATGAATTTAATTCATTAAGTACTAAAGAGGTAGATGTGTGCAATATTTGTTGCATGTTGGAAAGGGGAGTGAAGGTTATAGGAGTGAGTAGAACATGGTCCCAGTCAGAAAGGAGGCCTCAGGCAATTATACAGTGGAGATATGTGGTTGTTCTATGAACCTGATGTTATCAAAGCCAAAGTAACTTGCCTACCAGTATGATATACATAAAGGAGCATGAATCTACAATCATGCAACACAAAACACATATAATCAAGGGAAACAAAACCGAAAATGAACTTTTGGGACTTCAAGATAAAAAGCTTCTGCACAGCAAAGGAAAAAGTCAATAAAACAAAGAGGCAATGCACGGAATGGGAGAAGATTTTTGCAAATGACACTACAGACAAAGGGCTGATATCCAAGATCTATAAAGAACTTCTCAAACTCAACACCCAAAAAACAAATAATCAAGTCAAAAAATGGGCAGAAGACAGTAAC